>NC_039358.1:226064969-226232601 GCF_003573695.1 Papaver somniferum
CAACTGCTATTAATGCGGAAATAAAGGACACTATGAGCGAAGGTGTCGTCTTCGGATAAGGAATGAAAAAATTCACAACATTTTAATTGGATGTCTAAAGAAGTTGTTAAACCTATATCACAGATTGGAATCAACCCTGTTCTACCTCAAGGGATATAATGTGATAAGGTTTTTCCTAGTTATATCTTCAAACCGAAGGATGCCTATAATGGTGGAAGGAAAAACAGCAAAATTATGACAGATGCTTTCTGGAAGGAGAAAAGGGAACAGAAGAATGAAAAACAAGTTAAGTTCCTCTAATTTTCTCAAAAAGGACTGTGAATCCAATTCAGATTTCTTACATGTCAACAATCGAGTCTTTGATCTGAAAATTCACATAAACAAACTAAGACGGAATATCAAGAAAACATGGAATGATGTTAACCCAGGTACGTTTAAATCGTCTCTTGATAATACTTCTTCAACTAAACCAGGTAGTTTGTTAAATACCGATGAAAAGGAAAAAGAAGAAGTAAACAATGATGAGCAAGATGCTCATCTTATTACACCTTGGAATGTTCGCCAAGCCAACCGCACCTTGCCTTGGCCCCAACCGTGCTAGCCGCGCCATGCGCCAATGGCATGCCAAACCCTTGGCCCCACCATGCCAAGCCAACCGCACCTTGCATTGGCCCCAACCATGCTAGACGCACCATGCGCCAATGGCATGCCAAACCCTTGGCCCCACCATGCCAAGCCAACCGCACCTTTCCTTGGCCCCAACCGTGCTAGCCGCACCATGCGCCAATGGCATGCCAAATCCTTGGCCCCGCCAAGCCAAGCCAACCGCACCTTGCCTTGGCCCCAACCATGCTATCCGAACCATACGCCAATGGCATGCCAAACCCTTGGCCCCACAATGCCAAGCCAATCGCACCTTGCGTTGGCCCCACCATGCCAAGCCGTCCGTGTTAAACCCTTGGCCCCACTATGCCAAGCCGTCCGCGCCATTTTCCTTGGCCCCACCATGCCGGCCTTCCCTACGTGGCAACCAAAACGATGGCATGCGACGATCAACGACCACCCTTCAATCCTAGATGCAAATCCTTGCCGTCCAAGGTCGCCAAACAACGCATGGTAACCTTTGGCCCAAAACGCTAGATTTGGCCACGCCAAACCGCGCCAAGGCATGCCATGCCACATGTGCCAATGGCATGCCAACCACTTTGCCGCGCCATACCATGCCGACCTTCCTTATGCGGCTACCAAAAAAAAGGCGTGCGACGATCAACGGCCACCCTTCAATCCTAGATGCAAATCCTAGCCGTCCAAGGTCGTCAAACAACGCATGGTAACCTTTGGCCCAAAATCCTAGTTTTGGCCACGCCAAACCGCGCCAAGGCATGCCATGCCACATGGGCCAATGGCATGCCAACCACCTTGCCGCGCCATACCATTCCAGCCTTCACTATGCGGCTACCAAAACGAAGGCCTGCAACAATCAACGACTACTCTTTCATTTAAGGTGCAGATCTTAGTCGTCCAAGGTTACCAGCTACGCATGGCAACCTTTGGCCCTAGTTTGGTCGCACCTAAACAAAGCCAAAACCCTAACGTTTGGCCGCGCCTAAACTAGGCCATATTAAAGTCGTACTGATCATGCTTTCATGTCACTGGATACCAAAAGAAGGATTGCAATAATCAACGGCTACATTTCCTCTTAAGATGCAAAATCTCGACCATCGAAGGTCACCACCGAGACGGCAAGTCTCCCAAGCTCAACTTGCCAGACAACAACAACGTGCTACATGTTTTCCATGAAAACACTCGAGACATCAACGCATGTCACAAACTTGGGGATGCTCATCGGGTGTTGGTTTGGCGGTTTACAGCGTGCGGCGTACACTACGCCCGTTATAAGAAAGTGTCATAAGGATGAGGCGGTTAGTACATATAGGGAGTAATGGCGAAACGCTTTCTTTTATGGAACATCAATTCCAGGCGTTACCGATTACCACCTCCTCCCATTTACTTACCCGTTTTCCAAATCTTAATGAGACCAAAGTACGTTTCACTTCGACTTGTATAAATAGTCATTACCTATTTCCACCGAACAACAAGTTTTGGTTAGGAACATACAACACTCAGAAAAAATTTGTTATCTTTCCCATCTGTTAGCTTTCCACTTTCTGATACAAGTCGTTGAACAACTACTCTGCCAGAATCAACTATTTCTGGTCTCAACACTCTCTTCGCTTCCCTCTCCAAAACTAACCCTTCTCCTTCACTTTGTGACCGAAGCAACTCTGGAACGGCTATTTCTTGGTTTAGGACGGATTTGTACAGATTGATCTCTCGAATCTAAAGTACTCCCTTGCAATACATTGTTTAGGGTTTAGACTCGTTTCTCACCCACAACACACGAAATTACCTAAACCAGCAGAAACTGTTTTCACCCTCAAACAATTGGCGACCATAGTGGGAGATTGATCTTTCGGTTACAATGTCAATTTTCAATCCTCGATATCATACTTCGACCCAGACGTCAGGACAGTAGAGGCAAACGATCCGCTCAGGGATCGACGACTCAGCTACCAGACGACCCGATACGATCCGCTCAGGGATTGACGACTCAGTTACCAGACGACCCGATTACCAGTCATGACAGCGTAAGGGGCGACTGGGGACTTCCCAGAAGTTAAAAGCAAACGATCCTCCCAGGGATCGACGACTCGATTATCAAGTGACTCAGGGACGTCTGGGGACTTTCCACAATCGCGATGCTTCCTATAAAACTCGGACTTGCACCTGACTCATTTTTCGTTAGCAGATCCAAAAAACCGAGTAAGTCTTGCCTAGAAAAAATACATGGTTTACTATTTCAAGTTTTCACGGGAATGATAAAACCGATAGCCATGTTATGTTTCATCCAATGTCACCTACCGACACGCAACGTTCACGGTTCCATATATTCCCTGGGATGATTGTGTCAGTTACAATCGTAACCAAAAACGACATCATCCTAAAACAGTTCATCCCGAATAATAATCCAAAACCCTCATAGGTAACACTTTTCTATCAACCCAAAAACCCAGAAAATCAAACCATAAACCAGGCGCTTTGTTTGACTTACAAAAAAAAAAAAACAAAAAAGGAAAACCCTAACGCCTGGTTCTTCGTGGAATCAGTCACCTACCCGTACGTACCCACTTTTCATAATAATGATTACCCGTCACTTTTCATGAGGTAGCTGACTGTAGTTGCAGGAAATCCTACACTACACCCCTCACGAGATTTTATTAACATTTAACTCATTTAAGATCAACAATCTTAATTTTATTGATGAATCTTTGAACAATCTTACAAGAAAAGATAAATGAATCAAGAATAACCACTTCTCTAGATTTTCTCTCTCTTATTTACTTGTTCCTCACCCAGAAAAAGATCTCCCTCTCCTTTACAACTGAACGACTATTTATAGGGAAATACATAGTGGATGACATCTAATCTGTCCTTTATTTTCGGATATGGCTTGCGACATTCTCGCAACCTTACGAATGTTAATCTCGCAAACTCTCTAATTTTCGCAGGACTATCACATCTTTCTCATGATTTAGTTGACGTCGTTTATTATATCATTTATGAAATTGTTCTGCGACGCTATTGTGTTGTGTTGTTGATAATTTCGATGAGACATTATTGCTGCGAGATTATGATCCTACATCTTGCATATTCTCATATCTTCTCTGCGAAGTAGAGAAAGATGTGAGAAATTCCGCAGTTATCCATTATTTCATATTCTGCATTTATCACACGTATCGTTTTTCCCATCTGTTTCTTGACACGTCTTTTGTAACTGTTGCATTTTAACCGCTTACATCTTTCCGCATTAATCGTGTTTATCTTCTTGAGAAATTTTTTTCTCTATATATACTCTTTCTCACTCTCTTTTTATATCTTTTTATTTTCTCTGCAACTTCATCGTTCTTCTGCAAATTCCATTATTGCAACTTTTCTTCTTTCTTCTTCTTTCAAACTTTTTAAGTTCTTCTTCATCTCCATATTGTTCCCTCTATAGATCTTCATCATTTGTAATTTTTTTCGAAATAATCTTCCTGCTAGTGTTTTCCATGGATTCATCAAGGTTAGTTTTCTTTTTTCTTCTTTATGGATTTTGCTGAAACTAATCTTGCTTACTGCCTTATTTGATGTTGTTTATGTGATTCCCATACTCTTGTTATTTCAGCAAAAGCGCCTCCAACACTAAATTTACGATTCAGAACCCTAATATTCCCAAACCGCAACATAAGATTGTTGTACACAAAAGAAAGTCTGCGAATCAAAAGGTAGTAAGAAACATTATTCTTTTCTAACAACAATATTGTTGCCTCTGTTTCTTATCTGTATTGTAATTCGCAGGGTGATAAGGATGTCAATTGACCTCTCAAGAAATCTCGCCACCTTAAAACTGTTGAAACCTCTGTTCCATTTCACTCACTTATACCTTCTAAATCTCCTGCGACATCTTCGCAAGTTAAATCATTATCTCCAATTCGCGAAAAAGCTGCCTCAGACTTCATTTCTTCAGCTGATCTTTCAATGATTGAAACCCCCATTATTGATCCTTCTGTGAATGAAACTTCTGCTCTCCCTATTCATAATGTTTCTCAACCTTCTATCATTACCAGTTCTCTACCTGAGCCTCTTCCCTTTCCGAAAGAATAATTTGACTGCCTTTACTATTTTTTCTTTGTCATATCTTTTTGAGTTCTTCATCTTATTGAAATTTTGTATTCTACCTTTCGCAGAGTCTGAGAAAAATCTTCATTCCTCCATTTCTGTTTTGGAGGCTAAATATGCAAAAATTCGCAAAGAAAATGCATTACTTGTCTCTGTCCTTACTGGTTCTCGCGACCGAGCAGAAAGAAGACTTCATTATCTTGCTTACTTTAAGGATATTCAAGATAGGAAAGAGCACTTCTTCGTCAAGTTCATCTCCAGGCTGAAGTCCTTGTAAATGATATTTTATTGTCTAAATCTCTTCCTCCTACATCAATCGAACCTTTGGAAGTAGATGATGATGAAGTTACTCGTCCTGATGACAGTGATTATGATTATGAAAGTGGTGCAGAGGATAGTTTTTTGGAAAATGGAGAAGAAATTCCTTCTAAGGAAGCAACTGCTGGTGTTAATGAAAAAGAAATCTCTTCTGAAGAAGTAATTGCTGGCGATAATCAAGGTGCTAATCAAGGCGAAGATCAGAATCGAAGTGAAGAAGTAGAGGCTGGAGATAATGAGAACATTGGCGAGGAACGTCTATTATCTCCTTATAATGGAATTAATACTGAAGCATGAGCTTCTTATCTAGTTCTATCTTCTTGAATTGTCTCATCTTTATTACTTTTTGCGAATAATATTCTTCAACCAACTTTGGAATCAATGTTCCCTTTTAGTATTTTGTTGGCGAGAAAGAAAATGCCTCTTGTTTATTGATTCCCATACTTGCCTCTCATTATCTTTCTTGCGAAAAATGATCTGTTATGAATACTTATAAATATTTTGTTTTCTCATGTGGTCTTATTTTTCCTTCCTAATTAAAGGTCTTATTATGCCACCTCTTGTCATTGCGACAAAATCGCAGGACGTTCTTGCACTTTCATGCAAGAACCCATTGATCTTGCCTTAACTTTTTCTTTTTTATTATGGCCTCTTCAGGAATGTTGCGACAATATGACAGGCCTAAATATTCTTGCGAAAATAAAGCCCCATGACATTGTCGTCTTTCGACGAAATCGCAGGACGTCTTCGCACTTTCATGCGAAAACCCATTGATCTCGTCTTATCTTTTTCTTTTGTATTATTGCCTCTTCAGGATTGTTGCACAAATATGATAAGCCTTAACACCCTTGCGAGTAAAAAGCCTCATGAAATTTGCGTCTTAAGATACTTATCAGCTCCCTAATGGAAGGTGCCGCCCTTATATCCCCCTGGTTTCCCCTTCAAGGAGGCATACTTCTACCATACAAGGTTAGCTCCTCTCATCCAGTCTTAACAACAATCAGTTGTTTTCGCAGCCTCTTATCCCTTTTACCTATAGGGCTTATGGTTACGAGATTACACCCTAAATGAGATTTTCTTCAGGCCGAGTGCAGTATAAGCCAAGACTTGTCAAGAATGGAAAGGTACGCTTCAAACTCCCCTGGCACTCTTGACTCAACCGTGTACCTCGGCGCATTGATCAGATTCTGCACTCCTTGGGAGAGTCCTTATTACCTTAGTCACCCAACCTAAGTCATATGCTTAAGTTGAGAATCCAAGGTGCCTCTCCCGGATGGGATTTATTGACCCCAAATCTCCATGACTCCGGTTCCGGTGGCGGTGTATCCTTTACCTGAGCCATGTAATAGGTACCCCCTTATATGACGTACTTTAGGTCTTACATTTGCCTCTTACGAAATTTTATTCGCGAACTAGGGTGTCTGCCATAAAGGTTCGCCTCTTTCTTTTATGTCATTGTACTTTGATTATCTCTGCGAAAGTTTCGCACATCATGATATTATTTTTATATGAATAATCTCGCAATTTTTCTTTCAGAATCCATAACTTCTCAAAGCTTCTTACGGATAATATCTTTTTAAGTACAACCTGTTCCATGGTCTGTCAAGTCTATGACCAACATCTATACCTTCTGGATCCATAAATTTATAAGATCATGTTCCAACTATCTCCTTAATGATGTAAGGTCCATACAATTTTTTCGCTAACTTTCCACCATTTTCTCGCTGATATATTGGTGTCTCTCGCAGAAATAAATCTCCTGGTTGGAATTCGCGTATTTTGACACGTTTATTATATTCTCGGGCTAATTTTTGATGATAATTGTCCATATGTTATAAAGCTCTTTCTCTTTTTTCTTCTAATTTATCAAGTTTTTTTAAGATCAAACCCGCACTAAGATTTTTCTCCCAAGCTTCTCTCTTTGTTGTAGGAATAACAACTTCTGTTGGTAATACCGCTTCAACTTCGTATCTTAAAAAAAAAGGTGACATTCCAGTAGCTTGTCTTCTAGTTGTATTATAAACCCATACTTCATTATGTACTTGTTCACACCATGCTCTATGATGTCCTTTCAATTTCTTCTTAATATATCTGCAATTGTTTTGTTTGTTGCCTCTACCTACCCATTAGCTTGTGGATACAAAGGAGTAGACTTTCCACATTTTATCTTAAATGCATTAAGTAGCATTTATATGATCTGTCCTTCAAACTGTTTCCCATTATCAGATACCAACTGCGCAGGAATTCCGAATCTGCAAATGATATTTTCGAATATGAATGTAAAGATATCTTTGTCGCGAATATGTTGTACTGCCTTCACTTCTGTCCATTTTGTGAAATAATATGTTGCGACTATTAAGTATCTTCTTTGTCCAGAACCTGGTAAAAATGGCCCCATAATATCTAAGCCCCATTTTCCAAAAGGCCACACACTGGTTGAAGATGACAATGGTGCTCCAGGTGCATGTATTTTCTTTCCATGCCATTGACAACCTTCGCAACGTCTTGATATTTTTTTTGCATCTTCGTGCATGTATGGCCAGTAATAGCCTTGCATTTTTCTCTATGTGCCAAAGATCTTCCCCCGCTATGATTGTCAGCATCCCCACTATGTAACATTTTTAGTACTTTTTCTCCTTCCTCTCGTGTCAAACATCTGAGTGATGGTCCATTAAAGGATTTTCGGTGTACCAGCCCATCTCTTAATTCATAATTCGTTGCGCGACTTTTTAACTTGTGTATTTCCAATCTATTTCTTGGTGTTTCTTCTTTCGCCAAATATGCATGAAGTTCTGTTCTCCAATCTGCGGTATTGTTCGTTTTTTTTTCTTCTTCACCGTCTATTATCATCAGGTCCACTTCTTCTTCTTCTTTATTGATTGATGGTGACAAAAGTGTTTGTATTTTTATGCATCTCGCAGTTAGATCTGTCATCATGCTTGAGATGAAAGCAAAAGCGTCTGCGAGTCTGTTATCCTTCCTTGAAATGTGGCTCTATTTTATTTTTGGGATTTTCGCTTACAATTCTTCAACGAGCTTCTTATATTTCTTGAAGGATGGTTCATTTGTAGTGTACTCTCCCTTTATTTGGCGAATAACTAGATGCGAATCACTAGTGATCCTGGCATTTTATAATTTCATTTCTATTGCGAATTTTAAGGCATGTATCACAACTTCATATTCTGTTTCATTATTAGTGGATTCGAATTCCAATCTGAATGAAAAAGCTATCTTCACTCCTTCTGGCGTAATTAAAACAATTCCAACTCCATTTGATGATCCATCTACCAATATCTCCCATCTATTTGGTTATGTTAATAAATATTTTGGATTTTCATGTTCTTCTTCTATATCCATCATTTCTTCTACCGCTTCATCTTCTTCTAAAGGAAATTCTGCCAGGAAATATGCAACAACTTGTGATTTTGGTGAAGACAAAATTTCATATTTAATATCAAAGTGGCCTACTTGTGCATTCCATCTCTCCACTCTTCCTGATCTTTTAGAATTCTTCATCACTGATTCAATTGGTACTTTTGTTAATACCTTTATCTTGTGCGCTTGAAAATATATGCGGAGCTTAAATGATGCATAAACTAATGCTAAGATTAACTTCTCAATCTTTGAGTAATTCTTCTCGGCAGTATTAAAATTTTTGCTAATGTAATAGATGGGTTTCTCCAGTCCTGCATCTATTCGAAATAACACAACACTGAATGCATGCGACGTCGTCGCAAGATAGATCAATAATTCTTCTCCTGATTCTGCCTTTTGTAAAATAGTTGTATTCATAAGATGTTGTTTGATCCCTTGAAAATATTTTTTGCATTCATCATTCCATTTTAATTTCGCTCCCTTCTTGAGTATATCGAAAAAATATTTGTATTTGTCTGATGATCGCGAAATGAATCTCCCCAGCGAAGCTAAAAGTCCATTCAACTTCTGTACATCTTTTATTGTTGCGGGTGTTGGCATGTCACGAACTTCTTTCACTTTTTCTGGATCAACCTGTATTCCTTCCTTTGATACAACTCCAATAGTAAACTTCTCAGGATTCAGTTTAATGTTATACTGCCGCATTTGTTCAAAAATCTCCCTCAGGTCCTGTACATGGTCTTTGGCTTCTTTACTCTTTACTAACATGTCATCCACATATACTTCTAATGTTTTGTGTATCCATTTCTCGAACACCTTCTCTACCATTCTTTGATATGTTGCTCCTGCATTTCGCAAACCAAATGGCATTTTCGTGTAACAATATAAACCTCTAGGGACGAAGAAAGTAGTATGTTCTTGATCTTCTTCAGCGAGAGGGATTTGGTTATATCCTTTGTACCCATCTAAAGACGATACCCTGTCATTTCCCGCTGCGGATTCCACCATTTGAGGAATATCTGGTAATGGAAAACTATCTTTTGGACAAGCTTTGTTTAAATCAGTGAGATCTATGCAAATCCTTATTCCTTTGTTTTTCTTTGGGACAATGACCATATTCGCTATCCATTCTGGGTATTTAGCTTCTCTTATGATTCCTGCATCAAGCATTTTCTGTAGTTCTTCTTCTATTTGGGAATGGTAAGCTGTTGCGATTTTTCTTATTCTTTGTTTAAATGGTCTCACATTCTTGTTAATCTCCAACTTGTTACATGCAATTGATGGATCTATTCCCGGTATCTCATCCATGCTCCCTGTGAAAACGTCTTTATTCTCGCAAAAGGTTAACAGTTCTTTCTTCTTCTTCTACATCCATCTTGGTTCCAATTCTCAATATTAGAGGTTCTTTTATAGTCCCAACGTTTATTTCTTTTGTTGACTCTGCGGCAGTGTAACTGGACTTGGATTCTCCCATTGGTGTTGGTTCTTTTATTGTTTTCACAGGTCCTTATCCATCTTCCGAAATTTCGCTGGGTATTACCCTGCCATTTTTTTCCCTTATCATGTACACTCTAAATTCTTCTTCTTTCTTTGCCTCCTTTTCCAACTTTCTGCGAAATTGTTTCCTTTTTGCTTGCCCTTCATAATGCTTTACTTCAATTTGATGACATAATTTCGCATTGTTAACATCTCCTCTGATTTCACCTATTCCATTTGGTGTGGGGAATTTAATACATTGATACAATGTTGATACTACATCTTTTATCGCATGTATCCATGGTCTTCCTAACAACATATTATATGGAGATTCCATATCCACCACGCATAGTGTCACGTGTGTTTCGATCTCTCCTAGTGGAATTCGTACTACTATTTCTCCTTTAGGTTTTGTTGTGGATTTTCCAAAGCCATGAACAAGATATGTTGAATTGTACATTTCGTCATCTTTAAATCCCATTACCCTAAACGCATGATAGAATATTATATCCACTGAACTTCCTGTATCGACTAAAGTTCTGTTTAATATCCATTCTTCCGTGGATTTTGTTGTTGTCCCTTTCTCTTTTCGCATAATAGGTATTGTAATAATCAATGGAGATGTGTGGTTCAAATTTTCTTTTGGTATTTCTGCCGCCATGAATGTGATTTTTTTCTTTTCCCAATCTTTCAAGGGTGATGTCTTTTCCACCGCCATAACCTTCCTTCCTTCAAAATTTCGTTTATGTATTCTTCCTTTGATGTTTTCATGGAATCCATTAATCATTGTTTTTGTTATCATATTACACTCCAATCTTTTGTCATCTTCATTGACTCTAATCATTTTTCTTTTAACTGTTTCACTGATTTATTTAATCACTTTCTTGATTTGAACAATTTCAACAACAATCTTCAACTTTTGATCTTCACCTCTAGCGCCATTATGTAGTTGCAGGAAATCCTACAATACACCCCTCACGAGATTTTATTAACATTCAACTCATTTTAGATCAAAAATCTTAATTTTATTGATGAATCTTTGAACAATCTTACAAGAAAAGATAAAGGAATCAAGAATAACCACTGCTCTAGATTTTCGCTCTCCTATTTACTTGCTCCTCACCCAGAAAAAGATCTCCCTTTCCTTTACAACTGAACGACTATTTATAGGGAAATACATAGTGGATGACAGCTAATCTGTCCTTTATTTTCGGATATGGCTTGCGACATTCTCGCAACCTTACGAATGTTAATCTCGCAGACTCTCTAATTTTCGCAGGACTATCACATCTTTTTCATGATTTTAGTTGACGTCGTTTATTATATCATTTCTGAAATTTTTCTGCGACGCTATTGTGTTGTGTTGTTGATAATTTCGCTGAGACATTATTGCTGCGAGATTATGATCCTACACTGACGTTACTACGGTGATATTCAAAGATGAATTGTTTATGATGAATTATTTCTACAAGTTTATGAAAGGCATACCAACGACTAGGGTTTACACCAGTTCAGAAGAAAAATATTTCTACAGATTTATGGAAGGCATACATATGGCTAGGGTTTGCACCAACACAAGAAAAACAGAAAAACAAATTGAAAGAGAAACGCTGGAGTACATACCTGGAATATGCTTTCCCACTTTGTTGCTACCGCGCCATGCCAAGCCAGCGCCATGCCGAGTTAGCGCCTTGCCAAGCCAGCGTCCACACCAAGCCGATCTAGCGCTAACAACTTTCATCTTTCTAGCGCCAACAACTTGCATCTCTTTCAGCGTTGACAGCTTGCATCCATCCGGCGCTACCAGCTTTCATCTTTCCAGCGCCAGCATATTACATCCTTCCAGTGCTAACAACTTGCATCCATCCAGCGCTAACAACTTTCATCTTTCCAGCGCCAGCAGCTTTCATCTCTTCTAGCGCTGACAGCTTGCATCCTTCCAGCGCTAACAACTTGCATCTTCCCAGCGCCAACAGCTTGCATCCTTCCAGCGTTTCTCTTGAATGCTCGGTAGAAGGGAATCAGCAATCTAATTTCATCACAAGTAGAAATCAGGAACGACTTCTCCAAAATCGAGGCAAGGATATCAGCAACCCCTCTGAGTTCACAAAGAATCTCTTCCCGTCAGGAGATGCATGATTTCGGGAGACTTCGCCCACAAAATTATGCAGTCTATGGTGGAACATTTATGAGAGATTTTATATTTTACTAAGGCGCAACGTCAAGACATATTTGCAGCACTCAATCGTACTGTATCAAGAAAACATTTATTTCCAGCCAAGAAGTCGTTCGCAAACACCTACCTCTCTTGTAAAGCACGATAGATGGAACTGGGGACTCCTAACCACTGTTCGCTTGAAGGGTGTCCAGTTTGACATCACACTGATTGACGCAGCCTCTCCGCTTCAACGTTCATTTCAGAAGCCGCTCCGCTTCATCATTCTCTCCATAAGATGCTCCAGGATTGAAGCCGAAGCTTTAGCGTTTTCCTTCTTAAGTTTCAATATCCTTTCCAAGAGATGAAGCCGCCTCAACGCCGCTTCCTCCCGCCAAGGATCGTACCGGGGCCGCCACTCCTTCCTGCAAAGGGTCGTACCACCACACTCCCCATGTCAAGGATCATGATCGCAGACAGCCAATCATGATCGCAGACAGCCAATCTTCATAGTCATGACCGCCTTTTGATCCATCCCTCCAAAGCTCGTGGTCATGGACAGATTGCTCGCTTACGCATTCTATCCAACCTACTTTGTTCTAACGACGATGTAGTCTCTTCTGATTAAATCTTCTACCAAGAACTGTTGCCGCTCATTTGTTGATACCAGCCAGAGCTTCACCGCAACATCAATCACTACAAATATGGAAACATGTAAACCATACTTGGGGACTGAGGGTCTACACGGAATCCTTTCACTGTCAAAGCTCAAAAGACACAGTCAACCAAAAGACCGTAGCCACAACAAGGTCATATACTCTTCAAGGGTGTAGCGCAAGGATATCATCACCTCTATGTCTAGAAGACGCCTTCGACACTTTATCAGGCCGTGGAGGATCCCAAGCCTGCTCATAGGAAAACAACTTCAGAAACTAAAGAAAAATGTGACTGGGGACTAATCATCGCAGTCCATCCCGACGACCATCAAAGACTCATGAGAAAAATTCAGAGACGCGGCTGAAACACTTTTCTTGAAGAAACATAGGGAGCCACAATAAACAACATAACTCCCTGATTCCTACCTCTTCGCTCTCCAGAATATTTCGTTCATGTGCATCCCAGCGTCACATCCAGAAGAGTATAATAAGCTTGAATCAAATCCTGCATACATGGAATCAAGGCGATGCGATGAAAATAGGATACACATGGGGACTACCAGCATGGGACGTGTAGTTGCAGGAAATCCTACAACACACCCCTTGTATTATCATGACTATAATTTCTAGATCTAAACTTATTTGCTATGAAAATAAAGATAAAGATAATGAAAATAAAAAATAAGACACAAGTTTTACGTGGTTCGATCAATATGATATACATCCACGGGGTTGGGGACCTTCACTATGGCTGTTTGTAATTACATATGGATTACAATTGAGACTCCATTAATGAGTATTTGGAGCTCTCTTTGGGGAATAAGAAGGAGATAATACTACACAATAGAAAATCCTCTCATAATAATAATCCTCTCCTAAAGTGTATCTCTCTTTTTGATTATCGCTCTTTCTATCTCTTGCCTTTCTCTTTATATAGGTGTTTACATAGTGGATGACAGCTAATGTACAACTAATGAGCTAACATTTCCCCTAATTTCGGATCTGGTGCTACGTTCTCTCAGGCTCTTATTACAATTTCGCAGGTTCTGCTACATTCTCGCAAACTCTCTCTATAATTTCGCAAACTCTTACTGTTGTGCGATATTTGGATCCTACATCTTGCCTCTTTTTTCTTGAATATTGCTTGAAAAGCGATCTTCAGGAAAAAATCCATTGTTGTAGTTGTTGGAGAGAGATACGTGTTGTTGGAGTAGTCTTTGATCTTCGTTGATGAAGGAACGAGCGAAAGAATACTGGACTTGAAAAGTACGTACTTGTCTCTATTCTTTTGTCAAGTTCCGAAATGTTGCGAAGTAAATAAGAAGTATCATCTTTTGAAGTAAGTATGAAGTATCCTTGAAGAAGTATAAGAAGCATGAAGTATCCTTGATGAAGTATAAGAAATATTCAATTCTCGAAATGTAAGAAGTATCCGTCCTTGAATGAGAATAATAAGTATTGCCTCTATTCATGCGAAATTATTACTCCATTTTTGGTTATTATTGCCGAGAAGATAAAAAACATAAAATGTTTTCTTGGTATCCATAGTTTCCTCTATTCTTTATCTATGAGGGTAGAATCTTTGAGAAAATGTTCAATGTGCGAATTGTTTCTTCATTCTCATCTTGCCTCTGTCTCATGTTTTGTGCTCATGTGATAGTATAATCTCTTCAAATTGCTTATAATTGTGCGAAATAATTGAGCGAAATGATCATATCGTTCGGAATAATCACATTCTGCAAAATAATCACATTCTGCAAAATTCTGACACATTCTGAATAATCCTACGAAACTCTGAATAATCCTACGAAATTCTGACACATTCTGCGAAATTCTGAATAATCCTGCGAAATTCTGAATAATTCTGCGAAATTCTGACACATTCTGCGAAATTCTGAATAATCCTGCGAAATTCTGAAATCTGCGAAATTCTGACACATTCTGCGAAATTCTGAAAAATTCTGCGAAATTCTGCGATATTATTGCGAAGTTTTGCAATATTATTCCGTACAGTTTTGTAAAGTACTTGTGCGAATATAATGCTTATGTGATGATTATGTTATGAAATGTGTATGCGATGTTTATGCTATGAAATGCTTATGCAATTCTTTTATGATGCGAGTATGATGTTTGTATGATGAGAATGCTTATCTATTGGAATGTATAGCTAATGTTTGCGTTACTTAGCTCATGTTGCACGCTAAAATTGATGTAGCTTTAAATTGCCTCCATTCTCCATTTCTCTGGCTTTTTCTTTAGTGTATGCATTCCTCTTCGTGTAGTTATTGTTCCTCACAAGTTCTTACTTGTGTTTCATCTTTCCTTTTTCCTGCACTATTAGTATCTCATAACAGTATGATCATAATATCAAGTCTGCGGAATTTTCACTGCCTCAGTTTCATTTCCATGTACATATTCGCAAGCTTGTTTGCTTACATATAATCATTCTCGCAAGCTTACTTGCTTACTCATTTTCTTATGTGGTCTTATTTTGCCTTCCTAGTTAAAGGTCTTATTTTGCCACCTCTTGTCATTGCGACAAAATCGCAAGACGTCTTTGCACTTTCATGCAAAAACCCATTGTTCTTGCTTTAACTTTTTCTTTTGTATTATTGCCTCTTCAGGATTGTTTCGACAATATGACAGGCCTAAATATTCTTGCGAAAATAAATCCCCATGACATTTTCGTCTTGCGACGAAATCGCAGCACCTCTTCACACTTTCATGTAATGACCCATTGATCTCGTCTTATCTTTTTCTCTAGTATTATTGCTACTTCAGGATTATTTCACAAATATGACAAGCCTTAATACCCTTGCGAGTAAAAAGCCTCATGACATTTGCGTGTTAAGACACTTATCATCTCCTTAATGGAGGGTGCCGCCCTTATCTCCCCCCTGGTTGCCCCTTCAAGGAGGCGTACTTCTACCATACAAGGTTAGATCCTCCCATCCGGTCTTAACAACAACCAGTTTTTTTCGCAGCCTCTTATCCCTTTTACCTATAGGGCTTATGGTTACGAGACTGCACCCTAAGTGGGGTTTTCTTCGGGCCGAGTGCAGTATAAGCCAAGACTTGTCAAGAATGGCAAGGACGCTTCAAACGCCCCTGGCACTCTTGACCCAACCGTGTACCTCGGCGCCTTGATCAGATTCTGCACTCTTTGGGAGAGTCCTTATTACCTTAGTTGGCCAACCTAAGTCATATGCTTAAGCTGAGAATCCAAGGTGCCTCTCCCCGATGGGCTTTATTGACCCCAAATCTCCATGACTCAGGTTCCGGGGGCGGTGTAACCTTTCCCTGATCCATGCAACATGTACTTTAGGTCTTATATTTTCCTCTTGCAAAATTTTATTCGCGAACTAGGTTGTAATCCATAAAGGTTCGCCCCATTCTAATCTTAGATTTTTATGGATCTTAGATTGTCTCTTGCGAAATTTTCGCGTTTCTTTGTTCTTTTATTCTTTCATTAATTCTTTCATTCTCATAATATCATATCATTTGATGCAAAGTATCAAGAAAAATTCTAATACATTATAATTCTGAAATCTTTGTAATTGTGAAATCTTTGTAATTCTGCGATTGTTTCGCATTTTGTAGATCAAATCAAAAATCTTTTTATTCTCTGTAAAAGAAATATTCTAGAAAAACATATAAATTAAATTTTCTCAGTTTTCTGTAATTTTGAAATCTCGCAATCTTTGTAATTTTGAAATCTTTGTAATCTTAGAAATCTTTATAATCTTTGAAATCTTGAAATCTTTGTAATCGTGCGATTGAATCGCTTTTTTGTAAATCAAATCAAAAATATTTTTATTCGTTCTTAGTATATAGTAAAATGTTCAAGGAAGTGGTACTTATCTTTCTTGTGAGTCGTTGTTGTTGTCAAAGAAGTGAATAAATGCCTTCAAATGTATGAATTTCGCGCAGCAAAAAGAAGTGTTGAGAAGTGAGACTTGAACCCTTGATCTACTTATTGGATTTTCTCGCACCATACCAACTGTGCTAAGCCTCTTTTGCGAAATAATCAAAGTTCTTGCGAAGTAATCAAATTCCAACTGTGTAAGAGGCAATTCTGTAAAAATTTCGCATAATAAAAATAAATATGCGAGAATCAAGAATTGATCCTGCGACCTGCTGCTTGCATTCATGCCTCCTGACCAACTGTGCTAACCCTCTCTTAAGAAATAATCAAAGACTGTGTGAAGTAATCAAATACCAACTCTAAATGAATATTTGCGAAGCAAAAATTATTTGGTCGCAGGGAGAATCGAACACATGTCCTCTAGTTTGCATAATCCTTCTCTGACCATCTGCGCTACTTATTGCTTGCTAAAGAAACACACAATGTTGTACTTTATTCCATTTCTTCGCCTTTAGGATTTCAAAAATGTGCGAAAAATTAAGCTTGATGAGGGATTCGAACTCGAGTCTTACAACTTACCCTAGCAAAACTTGACCAACTGTGCTACCTCTTGTTTGCGAACTAATGAAACAATATTGCGAAATTATTCATTTCTTCGCTATCTGTAAAAAGAAGAAAACTATGCTCGCAGGGAAGTTCGAACTTGCGACCACGAACGTACATATTGTTCTCTTGACCAACTATTCAAGAATCTCTTTGCGAAATAAACGTACAATGTTTTTCTCTTATTCTTTTATTCTCCCATGCAAATGAGAAGAAAATGAAAAATATGTGTCTCTGTGAAATTCGAACCCGTGACCTATCGTTTACTCGCTCCAGCTCAAACCATCTGTGCGAATTTCTGTTTGTGATAGAAATTGCAGCATCTGCCTCTTATCTTTTCTTCGTCCTTCCTTAACTTCTTCTTCTCCTGAACATGAAAATCTTCCACTGAAACTTTCATTTTCTCCTTAAATTTCACCACAACAACTAATTTTTTCTCTCACTCTTTTCATTTCTTTGAATTGGTGATGATGTTTACTCCCTGAAAGTGTGATTTCTTTCATAAAATTTCCATTTTTGAACCTAAATTTTGTAGATCTAGAAAAATATGAACAGTAGCTAATCTTCATGAAAATTTCTTAAATCAACAAGTTACAGGAAGGATAAATCCTTTACTCGTCCCTGTTTCTAACGCCAAAATGTAGTTGCAGGAAATCCTACAACACACCCCTTGTATTATCATGACTATAATTTCTAGATCTAAACTTATTTGATATGAAAATAAAGATAAAGATAATGAAAATAAAAAAATAAGACACAAGATTTACGTGGTTCGATCAATATGATCTACATCCACGGGGTTAGGAATCTTCACTATGGTTGTTTGTAATTACACATGAATTACAACTGAGACTCCATTAATGAGTATTTGGTGCTCTCTTTGGGGAATAAGAAGGAGATAATACTACACAATAGAAAATCCTCTCATAATAATAATCCTCTCCTAAAGTGTATCTCTTTTTTCTGATTATCCCTCTTTCTCTCTCTTCCCTTTCTCTTTATATAGGTGTTTACATAGTGGATGACAGCTAATGTACAACTAACATTTCCCCTAATTTCGGATCTGGTGCTACGTTCCCTCAGGCTCTTATTACAATTTCGCAGGTTCTGCTACATTCTCGCAAACTCTCTCTATAATTTCGCAAACTCTTACTGTTGTGCGATATTTGGATCCTACAGGACGCTTTCACTCCCCTCAACCTGGTTATTTTTGATTTCAACATTGTCACTGCCGAAGTTTTACAAGCCGCAGAAATTTCTCAACACAAAGCCGTACATGTGCATCGAAGACTCCAAAAGCATGCCACAGAGATACATTCACATGTTCGGCCGTGCCATCGGATCTAAAAGAAATATAAATGCGGACTGCTCACTGCATCTCATTCCATACGATAGTCCAAGATTCAGAAGATGGTTCGAAGGATGTCTCTTGGAACAAAGTCCTTGAAGACTTGATAGCAGTACGTCGGTAACGAAACGTCTCCCAACTCATCTATTTCATCCTGTGGCTCCGGAAGATTTCGACCATACAAGCATCCACAACATACTGTCATCACGATCAGAAGGTCCAGGCACTGAACAAGCTAAAATCAAGGATGGACCGACAACGCAACCACATCCATCCGTCCCAAGAATGCAATGGAGTTCGGTAAATTTTGGAATCCACTGGAGAGACAGTGCAGACGAAAGCACGGATCTGGACGAGCGACAGAAAAAAGAAGAAGGTCAATACATCTTTTCATACGGATGGAGTTTCTAGAGTTTGCAAAAAATAAAGTTTCCATCTTGCTCCATGAACGGGAATAGATGACTCGGCGCGACTATGTTACCCCGGGCCCGCAATATCCCTCCTGAATTCTTCCTGAGTTTCACTGTCAGGCCGTTTTCACCTCCTGAACGAGCTCAAAACCTGATAATTGCCTCTTATGGAGATAGGAAATTCTTTTCCGGTCAGATGGAGCGGCGGACCGTCAAAATCCGAGTTCGTACGAGAATTCTACAACGATTCTAGTAAAGGGCGCTAATTAGGGTTTCGGCATGCCAAACCCTAATTTAGACAAAGTTTCTAGGCGCCATCACTACCATTTGATAACCGAAGTTCCAGCGTCATCACCATCGTTTGGTATCCGAAGTTCCGAAACCAGTTTACACCATTCTGTGGACTGAAGACAGTTTCCACCATTCCGCGGACCGAAGCCAGTTTCCTCCCATTCCAAGCCGACCGACGCCTGCGGCTCCCATTCCAAGTCGACCAACGTGTGTGGATCCCATTCCAAGCTGACTGACGCCTGCGGTTCCCATTCCAAGACGACCAACACATGCGGCTCTCATTCAAAGCCGACCAACGCGTGCGGCTCCCATTCCAAGCCGACCGACACCTGCGGCTCCCATTCCAAGCCGACCGACACCTGCGGCTCCCATTCCAAGCTTACAATCTACATCTCACTACTTCACGGTCTAGACAGTAACACCACAAGTAGAATCTATGCAAGGCCTCCAACACGAGAATTACGAACTCCCCTTATCTCTCGAAAAAGGTTAGCCGGGTCTTCTTGACCATCTTTTCACAACTTGTCATTTCGATTTGGTCCTCGCCTGTCACCATCTTATACTTACCTTGCAACAATGCTTTTGTTCTGAGCTAAGCAGGGGACTTAATGTTGATGGTGGTTTTTAGCTTAGGGTTAAAATCGTAAACCATGCATCTTACATGACGTCACTATGACCACTAGGGCATTTATTGAATCAATCAGCATGCCTACGTAAGAATTACCAGGGTACCTTTTTTTTATACATGTGTCATGTTACATGGCATAACCCTTAGTATTGACCAACATCATCTTCGTACATATCAAACCCTAATTCTCATGCTACCGCGCCAAGGCATGCCAACCATGCCAGCCGCACCACTGTGCCAATGTCAAACCATGCCAGCCACATCTCCGCGCCAAGGCATCCCGACCATGCCAGCCGCACCACTGTGACAATGGCAAACCATGCCAGCCACATCTCCGCGACAAGGCATGCCGACCATGCCAGCCGCATCACTGTGCCAATGGAAAACCATGCCACCCACATCTCCACGCCAAGGCATGCCAACCATGCCAGCCGAACAACTGTGCCGATGGCAAAACCATGCCAGCCACACCACTGTGCCGATGGAAAACCATGCCAACCACATCTCCACGCCAAGGCATGCCAAACATGCCAGTCGCACCACTGTGCCAATGGAAAACTATGCCAGCCACGTCTACCGCGCCAAGGCATGCCAACCATGCTATCCGCACCATGCGCGAATGGCATGCCAAACCCTTGGCCCCACCATGCCAAGCCAACCGCACGTTTCCTTGGCCCCAACCGTGCTAGCTGCACCATGCGCCAATGGCATGCCAAACCCTTGGCCCCACCATGCAAATCCAAACCGCACCTTGCCTTGGCCCCAACCGTGCTAGTCGCACCATGCGCCAATGTCATGCCAAAACCTTGGCCCCACCATGCCAATCCAACCGCACCTTGCCTTGGCCCCAACCGTGCTAGACGCACCATGCGCCAATGGCATGTCAAACCCTTGGCCCCACTATGCCAAGCCAAGCGCACCTTGCCTTGGCCCCAACCGTGATAGCCGCGCCATGCGCCTAGGGCATGCCAAACCCTTGGCCCCACCATGCCAATCCAACCACACCTTTCCTTGGCCCCAACCATGCTAGCCGCACCATGCGCCAATGGCATGCCAAACCCTTGGCCCCACCATGCCAAGCCAACGACACCTTGCCTTGGCCCCAACCGTGCTAGCCGCACCATGCGCCAATGGCATGCCAAACCCTTGTCCCCACCATGCCAAGCCAACCGCACCTTGCCTTAGCCCCAACCATGCTAGCCGGACCATACGACAATGGCATGCCAAACCCTTGGCCCCACCATGCCAAGCCAACCGCACCTTTCCTTGTCCCCAACCGTGCTAGCTTCTCCATGTGCCAATGGCATGCCAAACCCTTGGCCCCACCATGCCAAGCCAACTGCACCTTGCCTTAGACCTAACCGTGCTAGTCGCGCCATGCGCCAATGGGATGCCAAACCCTTGGCCCCACCATGCCAAGCCAACCGCACCTTTCCTTGGCCCCAACTATGCTAGCCGCACCATGCGCCAATGGAATGCCAAACCCTTGGCCCCACCATGCCAAGCCAACCACACCTTTCCTTGTCCCCAACCGTGCTAGCCGCACCATGCGCCAATGGCATGCGAAACCCTTGGCCCCACTATTCCAAGCCAACTGCACCTTGCCTTGGCCCCAACCATACTAGCCGCACCATATGCCAATGGCATGCCAAACCCTTGGCCCCACCATGCCAAGCCAACCGCACCTTGCCTTGGCCCCACCATGCCAAGTAGTCCGTGCCAAACCCTTGGCCCCACTATGCCAAGCCGACTGCGCCATTTGCCTTGGCCCCACCATGTCGGCCTTCCCTATGCGGCTACCAAAACGAAGGAGTGCGACGATCAACGACCACCTTTCAATCCTAGATGAAAATCCTAGCCGTCCAAGTTCGCCAAACAACACATGGTAACCTTTGGCCCAAAACCTTAGATTTGGACGCGCCAAGGCATGCCATGCCACATGTTCGAATGGCATGCAAACCATCTTGTCGTGCCATACCATGCCGGCCTTCCCTATGCGGCTACCAACACAAAGGCGTGCGACGATCAACGACCACCCTTCAATCCTAGATGCAAATCCTAGTCGTCCAAGGTTGCCAAACAACATATGGTAACCTTTGTCCCAAAACCCTAGTTTTGGCCACGCCAAACCGCGCCAAGGCATGCCATGCCACATGTGCCAATGGCATGCCAACCACCTTGCCGCGTCATACCATTCCAGCCTTCATTATGCGGCTACCAAAACGAAGGCATGCAACAATCAACGACCACTCTTTCATCTAAGGTGAAGATCTTAGCCGTCCAAGGTTACCAGCTAACGCATGGCAACCTTTGGCCCTAGTTTGGTCGCGCCTAAACAAAGCCAAAACCCTAACTTTTGGCCGCGCCTAAACTAGGCTATATTAAATCCGTACTGATCATGCTTTCATGTCACTGGATACCAAACGAAGGATTGCAATAATCAACGGCTACATTTCCTCTTAAGATGCAAAATCTCGACCGTCGAAGGTCACCACCGAGCCGACAAGTCTCCCAAGCTCAACTTCCCAGACAACAACAACGTGCTACATGTTTTGCATGAAAACACCCGAGACATAAACGCATGTCCCAAACTGGGGGATGCTCATTGGGTATTGGTTTGGCGGTTTACAGAGTGCGGCGTACACTACGCCCGTTATAAGAAAGTGTCATAAGGATGAGGCGGTTAGTAAATACAAGGAGTAATGGTGAAACACTCTCTTTTACGGAACATCAATTACTGGTGTTACCGATTACCACCTCCTCCAATTTACTCACCCGTTTTCCATTTCTTAATGAGACCAGAGTACGTTTCACTTCGACTTGTATAAATAGGCATTACCTATTTCCACCGAACAACAAGTTTTGGTCAGGAACATTCAACACTCAGAAAAACATTTGTTAGCTTTTCCATCTGTTAGCTTTCCACTTTCTGATCCAAGTCGTTGAACAACTACTCTTCCAGAATCAACTATTTCTGGTCTCAACACTCTCTTCGCTTCCCTCCCCAAAACCAACCCATCTCCTTCACTTTGTGACCGAATCAAGTTTGGAAAGGCCATTTCTTGGTTTAAGTCGGATTTGTACAGATTTATCTCTCAAATCTAAAGTACTCCCTTGCAGTACATTGTTTAGGGTTTAAACTCGTTTCTCACCCACAACACACGAAATTACCGAAACCAGCAGAAACTGTTTTCACCCTCAAACAACTGGTTTTCGAATTCTGAGGGATTTAGTATAAGGATTTAACTAAGAACTCCCCATTTGTTGTTAGAGTCCATCTCAGTTTATCTTGTTTCAGCACCTATTATTCATTTGTTTTGTAAAGCTTAATGTTCATGATTTGGTCGACTACTTCCATAATAAACAAACTTTCCAAAGTATCCCTGTTACAATTCATAGTGCTTGAGTTTATCAACTGAGAAACAAGTGTGTTTTGTAACCCAATTGTCATCCCATATCTTTATTGACATACCTTCCCAACCTCCTGTATGATATATTGTTTAATGTGATGAATTTCTTGTTAAATACATTTCCAAACCCAATATTTTTTATCTTTTTTCTTGGACGCCAAAGCACCGTAATTTTTGAAATATTTTCCTTTTAAAATCTTTCCCAAGTTCGTTCGTATTACTAACTAATCTCCAAGCAATTTTGTTGACCATTGCTTGGTTCGTTTTGTTAGCTTCCTTGAAACCTAGCCCTCCTCTATCTATAGGTATGCACGAAATATCGTATGATTTTTTGTATATACCTTTATAATTAAAGTTTTTACCCCCATCAGAAATCACGTTGTAAAGCATTAATTTTATTAGTTATTATTTTGACAACACAAAGAAACCCATATTGGAGAAGGGCATGTTTGATAAAATAGATTAATCATAACCATTTTACTAGGTTGCGATACAACTTTTCCATCTTAATTAGTAACACTTTTGTTCCATTTTTTCAATGACATTATCAAAGGATTAAAGCTTACACTGGTTTATAAAAAGAGGAGCACCTAATGTCTTTAAGATCTCTTTTTATTTTTTTCCAGAATCCTTTTTACAACGCCTTTATGTTTGTTGTGCACTTTTTTACAAAAAAAAAAATCCATATGTTTGGCCTGGAGTCGAGCTTAAGATATTTAATTATGACATTTAACAAATTCTAACAACTACTTAAATTATTTTGCTTAAACAATAATTAAACAGTCACCGACAAAGAACATGTGTTAGATTGGGGGAGCAGTTTTTGTCAATTTGATACCTTGAAAAAAAATATTCTTAGTGAATTAGGAGCCAGAAAAGAGCTTTCATATACGGTATGAACAAGGGGGACAACGGATACCCTGCCTAATGCCCCTTGAAGGATTATATTCTTCCCAAGTTTCGCATATAGAAGGGCAACTATAGAGGATGCAGAAATGCATTGATAAAGGATCAATTGGAACCAATATATCCTCACTAAAGCGAAAGGATTTTAAATTTTTTATCAAGAAAATCTAGCCTACCCTGTTGAAAGTTTTCGAAATGTCAATTTTTTTTTTTTTTTTTATCGATCAAATATAACTTTCATTTAAAAAGGGCACTTAAGGAGAGTACCTTAACCCAATGATTATAACCAAACAAAAAAGGGGAACCGAAAGGGGATTCGGCTACCCAAGAAAACAAACACAAAAATTACTGAGGCCGGTATAATGAATCCCATAAAGAGATCACTATATTTTCCGTAAGCCCTAACATTCTTGTATTCGATTCAGCCCAAAAGAATGCTTGTAAGTTGATATCTCTTATGAGGCTTGCCAAAGTTTTGTTTTTGTTATCGAAGGTTCTTGCATTTCGCTTTTTCCATATACACCACCATATAGCTACCGGTATGTTATTCCATATTCGACTAAGTCTTTCATCTCCCCAATTAAACTTCCAAGTCTTCATAGATGAAATGACATTAGGGTCGTATGACCATCCAAAGTGGCACCATTCAACAAAGTAATCCCAAATTCTCCGGATTCTCCAACAACCATAAAAAAAGTGTGAACTCGATTCATCATCTTCCTCACAAAAACGACATACACTAGAGACATCCATACCTCTTCTCAAAAGTTTATCCGCCGTCATTACCTGATCACGAGAGAGAAGACAAAGAAATAAATTGATTTTGTGAGGGTAATCATTACTCCAAACAACATTGATTGGATAATCCGGCTCACCTTGATCGTCGTTGTATTTAATTCCATCCTTAACCGTATACTTACCATGATCACTACCAACCCAAATTCGGGTATACATAATCCCTTCTTGGATAGAGATAGAAGAAAGAAGATTTGATATGGATAACACTTCATTTGTAATAGTTTGAGAGTATCTTTGCCTAGACATAAACTCCCACCGTACACTATCTTCCCTAACTTCATGCATACAAACCACCACGACCTCCTTGGTCCTTGAAGCTTCATAAGCCAAAGGAAACATATCACATAACGTTCCTTCACCAAGCCAAGAGTCTTCCCAAAATCTAGTTTCCTTACCCGCTCCAATCTTGAAACTAATACTTTTATTGAAATCTTCAAGCTCTTTATAGATATTGAACCACAAGCTACCACCTTTCGATCCTTTGGGTTGGAGAGTTTCCCAAACGGTAATTTTTTCGCCAAATTTTTCGACTATGATCTTCCTTCATAAAGAATCTTTCTCCACGCCAAAGCGCCACCACCATTTTTTTAGCAAAGCCGAGTTCACTTTCTTAGCTCTTCTTATACCACCACCTTTTTCTTTTGGTTTTGAAGATGATAAGCACGTAACTGCGACGCTTTTTCACCCATAATTACATTAGCTAGGACTCATTTTATCGCTAATAAACTTGTTTTAAGTATTTTGAAGGAAATAAAGCTCGATGGACTAAAATACGGAAATCTGCGGGAAAAATGGAGGAAATGAAGTGATTTATGATTAAATGGGCCAAGCCCGAAAGGAATTACATGGAGAATCATTTTATTAAGTCCAATTATTTGGATATGGGAGTGTGGTAAGAATTCCACTGAGTGTATAGAAGTGTGGAAACCATGTGAAAGATATTAATTATGATTAAGGATATCTGAAGATATTTTGTTTAATGAAGAAAATATTCCCCTATGATGTGGAGTAATGGTAAATTTGAAGATGTGAGAAATAATATAATTCTTTATGGTTGAAAATAATAATTAAGATATTGATTGTAGTATTTGACACATGGCGCATTCTGATTGGAGTATTTTTATATTATTTCACATGTGGCATACTTTTATTGGATGATGATATGATAGTGGATATGATAAAGGAAAGTGGTTTCATTTGAAAACTATAAATACTGGTTGAAGCAGGGAGAGCGGGGGTTGGTAGTCCAGAGAAAATATTTTTAGTTTATTTCTTTTCTTTTTATTTTCCTTTGTAATGAAATAATCTCTTCACTAGCACCCAGGTAAATATGGAACAAGATGAGTACAGAAGTTAAACGAGCATCCCAGACCAGGGCTGCAGATGAAGCCCAATGATGTGTATTAAGAGAGTTCTAATTCATTTTCAATAATAATTCTTCTTGGTCCTATTTTCTTTCTTGGTAATGATAATAATTCTTTTCATATGTCCTTGTGCTTCAATCAAAGGTTTTATGTTCTTATTATAGAGATCAGCACCTTTAAGTGGAATGAATTATTAGTATTCTGAGAAATTTAATTGAGCCTAACGTTATATCATCCGAGGCGTACATATTGGTCCTAAATCGTCTCGAGCGATTTTGTGAAGAATTTTAAAGAGAATTGGTTGAATAATCTAGTATACATAATAGTGGTGAAATTCTAAGCCTTGGGTTTTTCTTATCTTCTTATTTTATCACCTTTTATTATTATTGATCTCTTAATTATTCTTTTTAACATTTTACTTTAATTAGAAATTAAAAGTAACAGTAGTTAGTCCCAGTGGAACGACCCGTGCTTGCATACCATCCAATCGATAGCCGTGTACTTGCGGTATAAATTAAAATCCCAACAAGTTTTTGGCGCCGCTGCCGGGGACTAAAAGTTGTTATTTTTAATTTTTGTAAATTTGTAAAAATATTAGGATAGTTTAGATTTTTTTTTTTCCTTTTATTTGTTATTATTATATTTATTTCTAGATTTTACTTGAGTATGTTTTTAATTTTGGTGTGCAGGATAATTGGAGATTTAAAGTGAAATAAAATTTGCGCACTAAACAGGTAAGTATCCGGATGTTTATTTTATTTTGTTTTTGTAAATAATTATTTTAGGAAGTATTTCGATTTTTTAGATTTTATTCTCTTTGTACATAATTAGTTTAGGATTCTTTTTAATTTTGTAAATATTTTTATTCTTTCCTTTTATTTTCTTAATTTAAAAAAAATATATACACGTGCTCACACCAATTGCATCTTCCGGCACCGATTTTAGGAAAACACGTGGTTTAGTACGGTGAACCCTCTGGGCGTTATCATCCGAAACACCACAATCCTTAGCCCGGTACCATTGACCAGTCTATGACTGTAGGTATATATCGCTAAAGGTAACCCAAGCCTACCTAAAATAGTGAACCCAGCATTTGCATTTGCACGTGAAACAAAAAAAAATGTCGAGTTGGTATTACAAAGACCAATATTATGATTATTCGACTGAGTATCAAAATTGACAATATCCGTATTATGACCGAAGTGTGGATAGTACTTGGGACCACTACCGACCTTCTGAGGGATATGGTTCATACTATGGTGATCCCAATTACTATTCGCACGTCCACCAATCGTACGAACGGGCGAATGAGCAATATTATAATGAAAAAAATGAGAGTTCCCCATCTTTAGAGGATTTAATCAAACAATTGATGCCAGTTCCTGATGAATATAAAACTAATTCCTTAGAAGATGCACTCAAATAGTTTCAACAAGCGACTGGTATATCACCTAGTGATGAATATTCAAGTCTTTCTTTAGAGGAATCACTTAAGAAGTTCGATGAAACTACACGTGAATTTGTGCGTCAATCTCAAATAATCCTGGATATAATGTGTGAGACTGTTAATAAGTATGTGGAACGATATGCACCTAAGGATATTGCTCACAATGAACTTGAATTCCAAAATAGTGTTTCCAATCTTACCCCTGATAATATATATATAATTATTCATCTAATTTAGAGGAAGAGGTTAGATCTGAATACACTACATGTTTTGATAAAGTTCAACCATCCTCATATTGTTATGATGATGAGGACAGTGTCGATGAATTTGAAATGTGTAGTCATAATGACGAGGAAATTGTTGCACCAATTGATCCATATGATTATAATGTTGTTTCTAGTTCATAATGTTGATAATTATCCACCTATTCAAAAGGATGAGGATATGACTAGAGACGCCATAGTTTTAGATGGTGTAGTATATTATTGTGATTATGAAGCGGAGGATGGCTTAGAGGAAATATTTTATCCTGAGACTAGGGTTTTAGAGTCTAACAATTCGGAAACAATAGTCTCTGTTGAGGATTATAGCACTGTAGAACCACATGATTACAACCTAGAAGAAATAAAAGACCATTTTCCTAAATCTGATAATTTAGAAATTAAGGAAATTGTGACTAGTTTATCCAAGGATATTGACAACTCTAGGTTTGGGAGTAAATATCATTCTCCCTGTGGTTTACCTTTGACTCTTACAAAGGTCCCTAATTTGTGACTTGACGTTTGTGCCTCTACCATCTTAAGGGACTATCTTCATGCACGTTTTCCTGAACCTAGTTATGTCCAAAAAGAAACTCAGTTGGTATAAACCCATCCTCTGGTTGATGTGGTTAATGCAGTCCAAGATACCATAATTGATTTTGTTGTCCCACCATGATTTTATTTACCAAATGTGGGAGTATCTCATTTCGAAATGTGTCAGTATATAGATTTTAGAACTAAACCTAATTATTTTAGGAAATTAAAATTGTGGACACAGCTTCTTAAGAATGACCACCATTATGGTCAACTTTGTAAGTCAAATCTAGTTGACTTTGAGGATCCACAATTGTTCATGTTATTATTATGTGCTTCTAAGTTTTTATTTGAGTTTTTCCAGACTCTACAACTTGATCCTCTGGATCCCGACTATGAGGAAAATAAGACAATTAAAATATTTTATCTTGACCCTATCATAGAGCCTGAACCCGAACCACAACTAGATGTAGTTGTATTAAACAGGAAACTAGATAAGGGTGTGCTTTATTTGTTTATTTTCTTGGCATTCCTTTTATTTGTGGTAGGTCTATTCGGTTTTGATGACCCACATAGGTTCCGATAATTGCTATATGATTTTATGTGGTGACTAATTCTATCAACGTCTAGCTGAAGACACTAAATTTAGCGCTTAATGGGAGGCAACCCATACTATTGTTGTACATTAGTGGAATTTTATTTCTTGTTCCCCATGGAAGGACGCTTCATCCAGGTATCTTTCCAATCACTTTATTGATGCCTCGTGTTACTTTACTTTTGGTATTGTGCTTTTATCAGAAACATTGAGGACAATGTTAGATTTAAGTGTGGTGGAGCGGTTAACTTTTTGGTATTTCCTTGCATATTATGACCAGTTGTTGAGTGGGTCTACTGTATTTTCTTGTCTCAAAAAATAAATAAATAAAATATAATTGATGACCAGCTGTTTAGCGGGTCTTTCTGTCTAGTTGTTTAGCAGACATCTCTCGATCTTGCTGTTTAGCAGATCTATCTATCTGTTTAGCAGACATCTCTATCCACTGTTTAGTGGATTCATATCGCTGTTTAGCATACAGTTCTTTATCCAACTGTTTAGCGGATATTTATTTTTTTTGTTTTTATCGAGGACTAGCAAAATGTAAGTGTTGGGGAATTTGATAAGCACGTAAGTGCGACGCTTTTTCACCCATAATTACATTAGCTAGGACTCATTTTATCACTAATAAACTTGTTTTAAGTATTTTGAAGGAAATAAAGCTCGATGGACTAAAATACGGAAATCTGCGGGAAAATGGAGGAAATGAAGTGATTTATGATTAAATGGGCCAAGCCCGAAAGGAATTACATGGAGAATCATTTTATTAAGTCCAATTATGTGGATATGGGAGTGTGGTAAGAATTCCACTGAGTGTGTAGAAGTGTGAAAACCATGTGAAAGATATTAATTATGATTAAGGATATCTGAAGATATTTTGTTTAATGAAGAAAATATTTCCTTATGATGTTGAGTAATGGAATATTTGAAGATGTGAGAAAGAATATTATTCTTTATGCTTGAAAATAATAATTAAGATATTGATTGCAGTATTTGACACATGGCGCATTCTGATTGGAGGATTTTTATATTATTTGACATGTGGCATACTTTTATTGGATGATGATATGGTAGTGGATATGATAAAGGAAAGTGGTTTCATTTGAAAACTATAAATACTGGTTGAAGCAGGGAGAGCGGGGGTCGGTAGTCCAGAGAAAATAGTTTTAGTTTATTTCTTTTCTTTTTATTTTCCTTTGTAATGAAATAATCTCTTCACTAGGGATGCGGATGAAGCCCTATGATGTGTATTAAGAGAGTTCTAATTCATTTTCAATAATAATTCTTCTTGGTCGTATTTTATTGCTTGGTAATGATAATAATTCTTTTCATATGTCATTTTGCTTCAATCATAGGTTTTATGTTCTTACTACAAAGATCAGCACCTTTAAGTGGAATGAATTATTAGTATTTTGGTAAATTTAATTGAGCCTAACGTTATATCATCTGAGGCGCACATATTGGTCCTAAATCGTCTCGAGCAATTTTGTGAGGAATTTTAAAGAGAATTGGTTGAATAATCTAGTATACATAATAGTGGTGAAATTCAAAGCCTTGAGTTTTTCTTATCTTCTTATTTTATCTCCTTTTCTTATTATTGATCTCTTAATTATTCTTTTTAGCATTTTACTTTAATTAGAAATTAAAAGTAACAGTAGTTAGTCCCAGTGGAACGACCCGTGCTTGCATACCATCCAATCGATAGCCGTGTACTTGCAGTATAAATTAAAATCCCAACAGAAGACAATTCCCAACCAATATTGTGAATTATTTTTTTATTGTCATCATCCCATAAGAAATTTCTCACAATTCTATCAATTTTCTTAGTTATGGAGCAAGGAGAAAGAAAAATAGGGAGATAATAAATGGGTAGACTAGCTAAAACGCTTTTGATGAGAGTTACCTTACCTCCTGTTGCTATTGTTTTTCCATTCCAAGAAGTAACTCTTTTACCAAAAATTTCAAGTGTTTTTCCCTATTTTTGACTGCCTCCTACCTTGTCTCCCAAAGGTAAGCCAAGATATATGCTAGGAAAACTCGCATATTTGCATCCTAGCATGTTAGCATAATTTTCAACATCCTCCTCGACCGCGACTCAAAATAAGCTACTTTCAGAGAAATTTATTTTCAAACCCGAAGTTAACTCGAAACAAAGAAGAAGGTAGCGAAGGTTATCAACTTGTTCTCTCTTAGCATCAAGAAAAATGATAGTGTCATCGGCAAATTGCAAGTGATTTATTTTTCTTCCTCCCTCCTTGACGAAAAAAACCCGAGATTTGATCATGTTCTTGTGCTTTACTAAACATACAACTTAAGACTTCACAAACAATAGTAAAAAGAAAAGGAAAAAGAGGGTCTCCTGGACGAAGTCCCTTTTCACTACCGAAATAAACGAAAGACGATCCATTAACAAGAACCGAGAAATTTGAGAATGTTAAACAATTTCTAATCCAAGCCCTCCAAACAACACCAAACCCCATTTTGCACAAAACTTCATTTAAAAAATTCCAATTCACTTTATCAAACACCTTTTCAAAATCAAATTGTAAACCAACCCCGATAATTTTTGACGAAGTCTAGAATCCACACATTCATTTGCTATCAAAACTCCATCAAGAATTTGTTTTCCTTTAATAAAACTAGATTGAGTTAGTGAGATTAAAGTAGCAAGGTATACCTTTAAATGCTCCGCCAAAACTTTTGAAATGATTTTGTACACGTTCCAATAAGACAAATAGGCCGAAAATCTTTTACTTCTTCTACACCCGTCTTCTTAGGGATAAGCGCAATAAAATATTTTTTCAATGACGAATGAAGAATATTTTGGTCATGAAATTCTTCGAAAACCTTCATCAAATCTTCTTTTAGAAAATCCCAACAAGCAAGAAAGAACTTCATAGTAAATCAATCCAGACTCGGAGCACGATCAATTCCTAAATCTTTAATTGCATTCTTAGTTTCTTCTTCACAAAAAGATCTCTCCAACCATATGCTTGCATTCTTGGACCCTTGTTTGAAATTTCTTTAAATGCTAACTCAAAATGATTTGTGATGCCCAACTTGATTTCTTCTTTGTTTCCGGTCTATCGACCATTGATACGAAGGTTATTGATGTTGTTAAAAGCTCTATGACCCCTCACTACTCGATGAAAATGTTTGGTGTTTCTATCTCCATCTCGAAAGTATCTAATTCTTGACTTTTGCCGCATCATTATGCTTTGACGACGATGAGCCACATCAAACTCCATTTTAGCCGTCACAAGCATGTCTTCTTCACCTTCGGTAAGACCCCTTTCATCATCTAGTTCATCTAACTCTCTCATCTTGGTAAGTGCCAAGTCAATTGCCCTATCAATGTTCCCAAAGACGTCTCGATTCCACACCTTCAATTTCTCCTTCAAAGCATGTAACTTCTTTGAAAAACATTCACCCGCCGTGCACAAAAGAAAAATATTCCCACCATTCTTTCATTAAAAAAATTATGTTAGTTCCTTCTATCCAAGCTAATTGAAATCGAAAAGGGCAAGCACCCCAATCCGAGTCCTTTGAGCATAACTCAATGGAAAAATGATCCGAAAAAGGTCTTGCAAGTCGCTTGAAGTTTATATTTGGAAAATGATCTTCCCAATCCGACGAGAAAAGAAAACGGTCAATTTTGCTTTTCTTATTAGTTGGCCCACTCCAAGTATATATAATTCGCACCTGAAAGAGGTAAGTCGACAAGATCCAACTCATTACATAGGTCATCAAAGAATTTCATTGAATTCGAAGCTCTACGACAACCCCTCTTATCCACCATGTATCTTATATCGTTGAAGTCTCCACCGAAACACAAAGGCATTCGTTCCAATAACCATGCAAGGTAGCTAGCTCCATACGAAATATTTTTTTTTCGTTCACATTGCAAGGACCATAAACACCAATTAAGACCCAACGGAAGTTATCCTCCAAATTCGACAAGAGATACTTATAGTAAAAGTTCCTTCAAGAAACTCATCAACCTCAATCAAATCCGAATTCCATATCAACAAAATTCTGCCCGATCTTCCATAAGAATTTAAAGAAATCCACTTGCACGGAGTCGCACCCCAACAATGACGCACAATCTTATCGTTACAAGAACTAAGCTTGGTCTCTTGAATCATAAGAGTTGTAGGCTTCCAACGTTTCACAAGATTTTTTAACTTCGATCGTTTATTAGGGTCGTTAAAACCACTGACATTCCAAGAAATTATGTTAAACATTTAAATTTATTGCAACCCCGTACAAACCAAACCTTAAAAAAGAGAAATCAAGACCCTTCATTTTCTCCCGTCGCGAGCTCATCTTTAAAAGTATTAGCATGATCTAAAATCGTGTTTGTAACAAAATCTTTTTCTTGTTCGGTGAATACAATACCAGAAGGGTGACCAGAGTTCTTAAGTTTTCCAGAAAGGGTATTAAATATATCCGACATACCTTTAGCCACCTTTGAATAATCACCGGATGCATTAATATTATTTCTCGCAATACCACTTGTACATGATGCCACATCATCAGTATCTTCATTTGAAAATTTAATTTGCTTGCCAAACTCACTTCTTGACAGGGAGTTTGCAGCCTCCAAAGAAACTTCATCGTCAGAAACATTTTGGCTGTTATTGTTACTTTCCTTCGTAGAGTGCACAATTTCATGAGAAACAATGATATTGGTCAAATTTGCGTATTTGTGTTTCCGTATTCTCTCCAAAATATCAAAATTTGGAATTACGCTATGTACTGCCCGGAAACATTACTCAGATAGACTCGAACATTGTTTCCTAGTAGCTCTATAAGTTTTTTTTCCCTTATATATACATGGGCGCATGCATATAGCTCTTGTATCCCAGTTTTCATTGTTTCTTGATCCGCTTCTTGAAATAAAGAGTTTCATCAGGTTTTTCCTTTTCTTTCATGTTTCATCAGATAAGTAAATTCATTGAAGCCGTTTCAGGTAGAGAGAAGAAGAAAAATTGAAGTTCGTATTGTAGAAAATCTGATATCAAAGACTTAATGAAAAGAACACAAGAGTAAACTCAAACAAGCTTCAACAACTATTGAATCTTCTACAATATCACCATTAGCCTTCATCTCATTGACAAGATTTAATGTCTTTGAGAAAAAATTTGATATTGTTTCAGTAGTTTCCATCTGCAGTAATTCATACTTTCTCTTCAAAGTTTGTAATCTAACCTTCTTGACTTTGTCAGATCCTGTGTAGTAGCTTACCAAACCATCCCAAGCTTCTTTAGCTTGCTTAATATAAATAACTCTATCCATGAGAGATTCATGAATACCTTGATGAAGAATATATGTAGCTTTAGAATTCTTCTTTTTGTTTTCAGTTAAAACAGTTTGCGCAGCTCCTTCAACTACAGATCCTTCTGCTGGTTCTACATAACCATCTTTCACAATATCCCATACCTCTTGGTATGTGAAAATATTCTCCATCTGCAACCTCCAGTGTTCAAAGTTTTTACCTTCAAGCACAGGTACCTTAATTGAACTTAAACTCGTCATCTTCTCTAACTCTAACTCTTACCCACAACCCTAGAATCTGATACCAGTGCTCTGATAACAGATGTAGAAAATCTGATATCAAAGACTTAATGAAAAGAACACAAGACTAAACTCAAACAAGCTTCAACAAGCTTCACTTAATTCATATATTTCGACTGATGGCTTAACATCCTATTTGTATGATTCACAAACTTGACTCTCAAGTAAAAAGACTTTCCTAATCAAAAACAAACTCTAACAAGAAACTTCTAGAAAATTCTCACGCAAGCAAACTCTTAAAACAAGTAATACTTGTAACCCAAGTAAACTTCTAAAAAACTGTACCATGGATCAACAACACTTGTTTATCCATCCACTTCATGTCAACTGTACCAGTTGATCACACCACATTGGATCAACTCTCATAGTTGATCCACACTACTTGGATCAACAACATTGTTGATCCCTTTTGTCTTCTTCATAGTATCTTGGTTTACTTCTCAACATCCTCCCTTAAACCAAGATACTCTTTACTAATCATTCCCAACTTTCCACGCAAGTTAATGAAAGTGTTAGACTTCAAAGACTTGGTGAAAATATCTGTTATTTACTCTTCACTTTCAAAAAAATCCACAGCTATCTCCTTGTTACTAACAAGCTCTCTGATGTAATGATATTAAATATCAATATGCTTACTCCTTCCATGAAGCACATGATTCTTAGTTAATGAAATTGTAGACTTATTAACTATTGTTGTTGGTGTCTTCTGTTCTTCAAACAATGATTTCAGCATCATTCTAAACCACACTGCTTGTGTAGCGCAATTGCTAGCAGCTATATACTCAGCTTCTGTTGTAGATAATGCAACAACTTGTTGCTTCTTAGATGACCAAGAGAAAAAACCAGTTCCCAACTGAAATACATAACCTGATGTGCTTCTTCTTCCTTCTGTATTACCAGCCCAATCACTATCAGTAAATCCAACTAGTTTTGGATCTTATGAAACATTATAGAGAATTCCTATACTGATTGTACCTCTAACATATCTCAGAATATGTTTTGCATCTTGTAAATGTGATTGTCTGTGTTCTTTCATAAATCTGCTAACCAATCCAACTGCATACATGATATCAGGTCTTGTAGCAGTCAAATATCTCAAACATCCAACAAGACCTTTAAAGTATGTTGAATTCACAAGATCTCCTGATCCTTCTCTTGTCAACTTCAGTCTCTCTTCTACTGGTGTTAAGATTGGATTACAATTATCCATCTTGAAACGCTTCAAAATTCCTTCAGCATACCTTTGTTGGTTAATAAAAATTCATTTTTCAGTTTGTTGAACTTCAATGCCAAGAAAATATGACATCAATCCAAGATCTGTCATCTCAAACTCTTTCCCCATATCCTCCCTAAATTCCTTGATCATCTCAGAACTATTTCCAGTAATATTAGATCATCCACATACAAACACACTATAATATGATTGCCAAGATCATCAGCTTTCAAGTATAAAGTATGCTCATGTGGACATCTTTTAAATCCTTTCTTAATGAAATAAGAATCTATTCTTGTGTACCAAGATCTTGGTGCTTGTTTCAACCCATACAAAGCTTTTTTTAGCTTGTATACTTCATTATCCTTCCCCTCCATAATGTAGCCAGCTGGTTGCTCTACATAAACTTCTTCTTCCAACAATCCATTCAAAAATGCTGACTTCACATCCATATGAAATATCTTCCAATTCTTTTGTGCTGCTAAAGCAATGATCATCCTTCTTGTATCAAGTCTTGCAACTGGTGCAAATACTTATAAATAGTCAACTCCTTGTCTTTGCCTATAACCTTTAGTTACTAACCTTGCTTTCTTTCTCTCCACTTCACCATTTGACTTGTATTTTGTTTTATAAACCCACTTAACACCTATGGGTTTCTTCCCTGGTGGAAGTTCTGTTAGTTCCCATGTATCATTCTTCTGAATTGACTTCAGTTCTTCATTCATAGTTTGAATTCAGCCTTGTTCTTTTGATGCTTCTTCATAAGTTACAGGATCACAATCTCCAAATAGTGCAAAATTCACTACTTCATCATTAGTATCTTCATCATCTCTTGATACAATATAATCATTCAACCTAGCAGGTATGATATATTTTCTTCTTGGTCTTGTAGTTTCTTGTTGTTGTACTGTTTCTGTTCTTGCTTCTTCATGTTGCTCTTCAACATTATCTTGAATCTGCACTTCTTCTTCAACTTCAACTGGAACTGTTCTGACAGCAGCAGGTGGATCAACATTCCTTGTTGATCCAATATTATGTGGATCAACATCCTTTGTTGATCCATTGTTATATGGATCAACATTAGTTGTTGATCCATTATTCCAGTTCCATTTTGAAATTTCATCAAAGATCACATCTCTACTTGTAAACACTTTTCCTGCTTCTGGGTTGTATAATTTATATCCTTTGGTTACTGAACTATAACCAACAAGGATACACTTCTCACTCTTGTCATCCAATGTCTTTCTTAGTTCTTTGGGTACATGTGCATATGCAATACACCCAAAAATTTTCAGATATCTTACACTTGGTCTTACACCTCTCCAAGCTTCTTCTGGTGTTATGTTGTTCAAACTATTTGTAGGACATCTATTGAGTAAATACACAGTTGTATCAACTGCATAACCCCAAAAACTTTTTGGTAAATCTTTTGTTCTTCTTATAGTTCTTTCCATCTCCATTATGGTTCTGTTCTTCCTCTCTGCAACTCCATTTTGTTGTGGTGTATATATTGTAGTTAGTTGATGATGAATGCCATGCTCTTCCATAAACTTTTCAACAAAAGTATATTCTTTACCTCTATCAGTTCTCAAGATCTTGATACTCTTACCAATTTGTCTCTCAGCATAAGCTTTGAAACTTCTAAAAGCTTGAAATGCATCACTCTTTTGTTTAAGCAAATAAACCCAGGCTTTTCTACTAAAATCATCAATGAAAGTTATAAAATAATTATTAGCTCCATGTGAAGTTACTTTAATAGGACCACACAGATCACTATGAAAAATCTCCAAATGTTGATCAGCTCTTCTAGCTTTGTTGATTGGGAATGGATCTCTGTGCTGCTTGCCAGAGATACAATTTTCACATCTTGATTCTGGTACCTCTATGAAAGGTAAACTTGACACCATCTCCTTATTTGCTAAGTTTTGTAAACTGTTAAAGTTCACATGTCCCATCCTTTTATGCCATAACCAAGAGTCATTGTGCACACTGCTACTGTAACAACTTTCTTTTTGATGTTGAATGTTCAAAGGAAATAGTCTATTTTTAGTCATCTCCACTCTTGCTATCAATCTTCTTCTTCTATCTCTGATGAAACATAAACCATTGTAAATATTCATAGAATATCCTCTTTCAGACAATTGTCCCATACTTAGCAAGTTTTGATGTAAACCTGGAACATAATATACATCCATGATGTATGCTTTAGAACCATTCTTAAGAATAATCCCTATTTTTCCTTTTCCCATAACTGGAATTGTTGAGCTGTTTCCAAACTTTACTGTAGATCTTACAGACTCATCCAAGCTTTCAAACAAAACTTTTCTTCCACACATATGATTGCTTCAACCTGTATCCAAATACCACTTAAGTTGAGGTTGTTCTTCTGATGTGTGACATGTAAGTAACATGTTTTCATCCTTCTTTTCTTCTTCTTTTTCTTGGGTTTCTGCAATGTTAGCTTTGAAATTTGCTTTGTAATTGTTAGCAACTGTCTTTCTTGGTTTTGGAAACTCATTAGCCATATGTCCAAAATCCCCACAATTATAACACTGCATTCTTGATCTATCAAATGGCTTCCTATAACTTCCATTATTTGATCTCCCTCCATTGTTATATCTTCCTTGAAAATCTCCAGTACTAGATTTTCCTTGATTGTTTCTCCATCTAACTTGGCTTTGAAGTGCCTCTTCAACTTGTTTTGCAGCAGTTGTCTTCTCTAGTAATCTTTGTTCATATGTTTATAATGAACCCAATAACTCATTAAGAGTCATAGTTGCAATAGTGTTAAACTCTTCTATAGTAGTTAATTTTGCTTCAAACTTCTCAGGTAAGCTTCTTAAAATCTTTTCAACAACTATTGAATTTTCTACAGTATCACCATTAGCCTTCATCTCATTGACAAGATTTAATGTCTTTGAGAAAAAGTTTGATATTGTTTCAGTAGTTTCCATCTGCAGTAATTCATACTTTCTCTTCAAAGTTTGTAATCTAACCATCTTGACTTTGTCACATCCTGTGTAGTAGCTTACCAAACCATCCCAAGCTGCTTTAGCTTTCTTAATATAAATAACTCTATCCATGAGATATTCATGAATACCTTGATGAAGAATATATATAGATTTAGAATTCTTCTTTTTGTTTTCAGTTAAAACAGTTTGCGCAGCTCCTTCAACTACAGCTCCTTCTACTGGTTCTACATAACCATATTTCACAATATCCCATACCTCTTGGTATGTGAAAATATTCTCCATCTGCAACCTCCAGTGTTCAAAGTTTTTACCTTCAAGCACAGGTACCTTAATTGAACTTAAACTCGTCATCTTCTCTAACTCTAACTCTTACCCACAGCCCTAGAATCTGATACCAGTGCTCTGATACCAGATGTAGAAAATCTGATATCAAAGACTTAATGAAAAGAACACAAGACTAAACTCAAACAAGCTTCAACAAGCTTCACTTAATTCATATATTTCGACTGATGGCTTAACAGCCTATTTGTATGATTCACAAACTTGACTCTCAAGTAAAATGACTTTCCTAATCAAAAACAAACTCTAACAAGAAACTTCTAGACAATTCTCACGCAAGCAAACTCTTAAAACAAGTAATACTTGTCACCCAAGTAAACTTCTAAAAAACTGTACCATGGATCAACAACACTTGTTTATCCATCCACTTCATGTCAACTGTACCAGTTGATCACACCACATTTGATCAACTCTCATAGTTGATCTACACTACTTGGATCATGATCCCTTTTATCTTCTTCATAGTATCTTGGTTTATTTTTCAACATGTATTAAGTTTTTCTTTGACGATTTGGTATAAGCATGGAGTACTATAGTTATACTTTGATTGATAAAGTTGGCGAAGGAACCTTCGGATACGTATGGAAAGCTATAGATAATCTAAGTGCTGATGGTTCTGAAATTGTAGCAATAAAGGAGATGAAGAAATTATATTCGTCCTTGTAAGAATGCCTTGAACTTACAGAAGTCAAGGAATTGGTTAAACTCCATGGGGATCCGAATATCATCGGACTCAGAAAACTCATCTTTGACAATCAGGTGTTATATTTGGTCTTTGATTATGTAGAATCTACTCTGTGTCGCCTTATGCATGATAAGATTAATCTTTGTACGGATGATGAGTTACTAAATGGGTTATTGGAGAACAAGATAGGCCTTTTTTCGGAGTCTCAGATACGACGCTGGTCTCGTCAAATCTTGCTAGCTCTTGCACAGATGCATCGTCCTGGTGGATATATGCATCGATATCTAAAACCAGATAACTTTCTGGTCGCTAGAGATGGAGATTCAATAAAGATCGCGGATTTTGGTCAAGCTAGGGAAATTGATTCTAAATCACCGTGTTCAGATTATGTTACTACACGGATGTACCGCGCACCTGAAGTGCTGTTAAACTCGGTTTCGTATACCTCTGCTGTTGATATGTGGGCAGTTGGGGCTATAATGGCCGAACTGTATTCGTTTCGTCCTCTTTTTCCTGGTAAGAATCGAGCAGATCAGCTGTATAAGATTTGCAGTGTAATCGGAAGTCCAACTTATGAGTCGTGGGCAGAAGGAATACAACTTGCCAATTGGTGTGGTTACAAGTTTCCTCAAGTACATCCATATGGTATTTCTACAATGATACCATCTGCTAGTCATGAGGCTATAGATCTGATTAAATCCCTTTGTTCTTGGGATCCAAAAAACAGACCAACAGCTATGGAGGCTCTGAAGCATCCTTACTTTGCGCCCGATATGCGTGAATTGCCAGAAGCGACAACAAATGCAAAATTGGAGCAGAGAATATATCCTAATCAGACTTGCTTTGGTGAAAAACTTCTTGGCCCTTTCTCCCCTGTTAGAGATATTACAATTGAAGATATGTTAAAGAGGGTTTGGGAAGAGGATACAAGTGCAAAGTTCGCGCAGAGAATATATCCTAATCAGACTTGCTTTAGTGTAGAACTTTTGGGCCCTTTCTCCCCTGTAGGAAACATGACAAGCCAAGATCTGTTTGAGAGTGTTTGGGGTTGCAGTTTAGATGCCTCTTTCAGAGAGATAACTCATCAGGAGAAGTAGACAGCAGCAGCATCGCATGCTTTCTAAAGTTGGGGATCGGCAAAGATGATGCAACAAAAGTTTATGAAGATTCTTTGATTTGTTTAATAATAAACTTCCCCTTATTTTCTTCGAAAAATGGGTCATTTGTCCAAATATATTTAAAACATGGTTCAAATGGACGAGTAAAAATTTGTATGGGTGAAATGGACACCAAAAAAATTGTAAGGACGAAACTGGATTCATCCTGACTTAAACTTAAAAAATAGCAAGGATGAAACTGGATGCATCCTAATGTAAATTAAAAATAAGAAAAGTATTTGAAAATGGATAGGATGAAACTGTTTACATCCTAACTATTTTTAAATTCTTGTCTATTTAAACAGTATCAAAATCTAAATGTCCTTTTCACCCAGGAATTGTTGATTTTGGTCTTTTTAACCAATTTTGTGTATTTTCTTGTCTTCGTTTTTCTTTTAAAGTTTTCATGCATGGCTTATGTTCATGTTTTTTAATTTAGAGTGAGCAAGAATTTGAAAAAAAGTGTACGAACTTAATGCTGATATTTTGATACTCTTTCTTCGACTCTCGATTGTGCTTTTAAGTAAAACTAAAAGATAATGAAATAAAATAAAATAAAATAAAATAATAACAAGAAAGATTGTTCCCTGGTTCCGTACTAAGTTGAGTACAATAGGTATAACTAGAGGTGTAAAACGTGCCGGCCTGGCACAGCCCAGCCCACGAAGTCACGTGTTTAGCGTGCTGCGTGCTGTGTTGGTCTGTGCCAGAGATTCATACGTGTTGTGTTGTGCTAAACGGCGTGCTGTGTTGTGTTGTGCCAGAAAAATAAACATGATGTGCCGTGATGTGCTGTGCTAGCACACTTATTTTATGTTCTCCAAAATAAATACTTTTGAGATATTTTAGTTAGTACATGTATTATTACGGAAATAAATTAGCATAACGAAAATAAAATGTCAAAAATTGGCTAAAACAATGATTTTTTTGTGAAATATGCATCAAATGTGATGTATTGTGTAGTATTTTACGCATGACGTGGCGTGCTTTCTTTGCATGCTGGGCCGCGTGCTAACACGTGCCGCGTGTTGTGCTATGCCGCTGTGCCTATTTTTCTGGCACAACACAGCACATTAAACAAACGTGTTGTGCCCGTGCTGGGCCGGTCACGTGCTGTGTCGTGCTATGCTCGAATTTTAACGTGCTGTGTTATGCCATAAACGTGTTGGCCCGTCCCAATTTACACCTCTAGGTATGACCCTAGATTGAACCACTTCCGAGTTTCCACCATTGCACTCCATACAGTGATTGCACGGATAGTTGGACTAAACCCTTGGTTAGAAGCGATAATCGGGTGAGTATTATGGGTGAGTATTATTCATACAAAACCAAATTGTTGTCTTAACTGAGATTACAAGCATCATTAATTACTGTGTCTGGATCATTTATACCATCATGATATTAGTTACTGTTTCCATGACCATAGTATCCCTTGCCAGAAGCTCGTGGAAATTGTTTCTTTCCCTAGTCACAGTGGTCATTATTTCATTTATTTGAGAGAAAAAGTGAGTGTTCCGGCAATGTGTAAGGCCCAGTGCTAAGCTTCAATATGAACGATGGAGTCATGGGAGTTGGGATTTCCAACAGCATTTTAAATTTAAGTGGTCGTTTATGTAGTTGATTCGCTAATAGATTGAAAGAAAAGGGAAGATAGAATTGTATCCTGGAAAACGAAAAGTAAAAACTCAGTTTTTAACAAAAAAAAAAGATTGTTCCCTGGTACCGCACTAAGTTGAGTACATTAGGTATGACCCGAAAATTGAAAATATAAAGAATTCTGACAAAAGAGAGCCTGGAAACATAAAAGAGGTAACAAAATAGAGATTCGCCTTAGCCCAACGTTTAATATTTTCACTCTGAAGATGGCCCCTTTTTGATTATGACGCAACAACGCATGAATATATTTGCTCAAGTGAACAAATAAAACCTCGATACCGGCAAAATACATACAATTTTTATTATTATTAGGCATGATTTTCAGCTCGTCATTTCCCATTGATGAGCCTCTTCTTAACTTTTCCTATTTATTTCGAACAAAAAAAGGAGGAAAACCAACTCATGCAAAATAAATAAATGAATCTCACTTCTGATAACTTCACATTGATCTGCATATAACCCAAATAAATCTTTCACCTAATATGATCAGCCAAACCGCGGTCATTAAAAAAATTGATGCAACATCAAATCAGCAAATCTTCAAAGAAAATGCATAATTGTTTAGAAGAATATGTTGGAAAGTGGGTACTCAGAGGATGAAATTCAGAGAACATAAAAGAATGTTGTGTCACTAAGCTTCAAAGCCTTTTGATTCTTTTTAGAAAATATTTCGACCCTTCCCAAATAATTGGCGAGTGCAATTAGTCAATGAATAATGCTTTTAGGATATGATGAAGCCCTAACAACGTTGTTGGATTCAAGAGTTATACTCCCTTGATCCAACCAAAAACACACAGTATTTAGAGTCTGATGATGCTTAGAGAAGATAGAAAACATAGATTTTTGATATGTTGAAATGGGAGAAGGCCTTCACTATTTCAAGAAGAATTCATGTCTTTTGGAGATGTCTTTCTATCTTCAATAGACGCTTTCAACAGGTATCCATTAATGGTATCTCTTGAAACAAACCCTATGGGAAGCTACACATCGATGAAACTTTCTGGTAACCGGTACAGGTCGAATACATCCGGGAGTTACCCCCCCTACTCCCTGAATAGCGGAAAACATATATGAAAATATTCAACAGAATAGAGCATTTCGAATATAGATACAACCTATTATTTTTTAACATCAACAAGATCTACAAGCAAGAAACTTCAAATGTTATTGACAGATCTATAGAGGTTATTGTTCTATATAAAAAAACAACAAGAGTAAAAATAAAAACTACCACTAACCTAGAAGTTGTAAAACAAAGACAGTAAATTAAGATAAAGACGAGTTACAAATAGCACATTTGTTACACGGGATAAATAAGAAAACAGACTTATACTGCTAACAATCCCCCTCAATATGATGGAGGGTGAAAACAATGCATCATTTGACAAGCCAAGTTGTAAAAGGTAGTAGAAGCAAGTCCTTCGGTGGAGAGGTCAGCTAGCTGTCGAGAAGAAGGTATGACTGAACTACAACAATTCCATCATCCATCAAATAAAAAAAGTGATAATCAACTTCAATGTGTTTTTTCATAGCATGGAAAGATGGATTTGCAGATAGAAACTAAGCACCCATGTTTTCGCAACAGATTAAAAGAGGTTTAGTAGGAGTAGTGCGTAATTCTTCTCGCAGATTAAACCTGAAAATTAAACCGCATCACTTTTGCAGCTAAGACACTGAAAGTTTTGTACTCAGACTCCGTGGAACTTCTGGAGACGGTTTTTTCTTTTTATAGGACCACAAGGCTACAGAATTTCCTAAGAAAACACAATTTCCTGAAGTAGAGCGCCTTGTATCAGGGAAGCCATCCAATTAGAGTCAGAATAACTAGTAATGGAACTAAGATTTCCAACTTAAATAGTATTTCCAGAGCAAATTGTGCCTTTGAGATACCTGGGCACTCTTTTTACAATAATCACGTGCGTAATTGTTAGAGAGTACATGAATTCAGAGATATAGTTGACTGCAAAGGTGATGTCAGGTCTTGTGAGAGTAAGATATTGAAAACCTCCAACTAAGCTTCTGAATTCCAGATGATTTGTGAGAATATCACCATCATGTAAAGTCCCCTTTTTCAGTAGATGCAGGAGTATCACAAGGTTTACAGTTGTTGATACATGAAAATAATTTCCCATTAATACCACTACGAGTCCCTAGAGGAATGGTAAGCCCATGAGTTAACATGGGGACTTCGGGACTAGGGCCGAAGGACGAAATAGTATATCCATGGAGTAGAAAGGATAAGGAATGAATTAATAGAGATGTGGAAGGTTTTACTGAGAGGAGTGTGGTAAATAAGGAGGTACCTATGATATGTGACATAATGTCATAAGAAGAAGGATTTTGGGAAAAACCTACAAAAGGAAGGACATAGTAGAATAGAAAGCAAGTTCTCTCTCATACTATTCTAAAAAAAGTTGTTGTAATGTAAGAAATGTCCATTCACATACAGATTTTCAGATAAATTTATGGTGTTACTGTTTTTCGAATTCTGAGGGATTTAGTATAAGGATTTAACTAAGAACTCCCCATTTGTTGTTAGAGTCCGTCTCAGTTTATCTTGTTTCAACACCCATTATTCATTTGTTTTGTAAAGCTTAATGTTCATGATTTGGTCGACTACTTCCATAATAAAAAAACTTTCCAAAGTATCCCTGTTACAATTCATAGTGCTTGAGTTTATCAACTCAGACACAAGTGTGTTTTGTTTCTCTGTGAGACAGTGTCTGGTGAGACCTCTCCCCTTCCTGCACCCAATTGTCATCCCATATATTTATTCACATACCTTCCCAACCTCCTGTATGACATATTGTTTAATGTGATGAATTCCTTGTTGAATACATTTCCAAACCCAATATTTTTATATTTTTTCTTGGACGGCAAAGCACCGTAATTCTTGAAATATTTTCCTTTTAAAATCTTTCCCAAGGTCGTTCGTATTACTAACTAATCTCCAATCAATTTTGTTGACCATTGCTTGGTTCGTTTTGTTAGCTTCCTTGAAACCTAACCCTCCTCTATCTATAGGTATGCACGAAATATCGTATGCTTTTATGTATATACCTTTATAATTATAGTTTTTACCCCCATCATAAATCACGTTGTAAAGCATTAATGTTATTAATTATTTTGATAACACAAAGAAAACCATATTGGAGAAGGGCATGTTTGATAAAACAGATTAATCATAACCATTGTACTAGGTTGCGATACAACTTTGCCGGCCTAATTAGTAACTCTTTTGTTCCATTTTTTCAATGACATTATCAAAGGGTTAAAGCTTACACTGGTTTATAAAAAGAGCACTTAATGCTATCTCTTTTTTTTCTAGAATCCTGTATACAACGCCTTTATGTTTGTTGTGGACTTTTTTACCAAAAAAAACAACAGATATTTGGCCTGAAGTCGAGCTTAAAATATTTAATTATGACACTTGACAAATTCTAACAACTACTTAAATTATTTTCCTTAAACAATAAATTAAACAGTCACCGGCAAAGAACATGTATTAGATTGGGAGAGCAATTTTTGTCAATTTGATACCTTGATAAAAAAAATCTTCTTAGTGAATTAGGAGCCAGAAAAGATATTTCATACATGGTATGAACAAGGGGGACATTGGATCCCCTGCCTAATGCCCCTTGAAGGATTAAATTCTTCGCAAGTTTCGCATATAAAAGGGCAACTATAGAGGATGCAGAAATGCATTGATAAAGGATCAATTGGAACCAATATATCCTCACTAAAGCGAAAGGATTTTAAAATTTTTATCAAAAAAGTCTAGCTTATCCTGTTGAAATTTTTCGACATGTCAATTTTATTTTATTTTTTTGACCGGTCAAATAGATATTTCATTTAAAAAATGCACTTAAGGGGAGTACCTTGACCCAATGATTATAACCAAACAAAAAAAGGGGAACCGAAAGGGGATTCGGCTACCCAAGAAAACAAACACAAAAATTACTGAGGCCGGTATAATGAATCCCATAAAGAGATCACCATATTTTCCGTAAGCCCTAACATTCTTGTATTCGATTCGGCCCAAAAGAATGCTTGTAAGTTGATATCTCTTATGAGGCTTGCCAAAGTTTTGTTTTTGTTATCGAAGGTTCTTGCATTTCGCTCTTTCCATATACACCACCATATAGCTACCGGTATGTTATTCCATATTCGACTAAGTCTTTCATCTCCTCAATTAAACTTCCAAGTCTTCATAGATGTAATGACATTAGGGTCGTATCACTATCCAAAGTGGCACCCTTCAACAAAGTAATCCCAAATTCTCCGGATTCTCCAACAACCATAAAACAAGTGTGAACTCGATTCATCATCTTCCTCACAAAAAACGACATACACTAGAGACATCCATACGTCTTCTCAAAAGTGTATCCGCCGTCATTACCCGATCACGAGAGAGAATCCAAAGAAATAAATTCATTTTGTGAGGGTACTCATTACTCCAAACAACATTGATTGGATAATCCGCCTCACCTTGATCGTCGTTGTCTTTAATTCCATCCTTAACCGTATACTTTCCATGATCACTACCAACCCAAATTCGGGTATCCATAATCCCTTCTTGGATAGAGATAGAAGAAACAAGATTTGATGTGGGTAACCCTTCATTTGTAATAGTTTGAGAGTATCTTTGCCTAGACATAAACGCCCACCGTACACCATCTTCCCTAACTTCATACATACTAGCCACCACGACCTCCTTGGTCCTTGAAGCTTCATAAGCCACAGGAAACATATCACATAACCATCCTGCACCAAGCCAAGAGTCTTCCCAAAATCTAGTTTTCTTACCCGCTCCAATCTTGAATCTAATACTTTTATTGAAATCTTCAAGCTCTTTATAGATATTGAACCACAAGCTACCACCTTTCGATCATTTGGGTTGGAGAGTTTCCCAACCGGTAATTGTTTCGCCAAATTTTTCGACTATGATCTTCCTCCATAAAGCATCTTTCTCCACGCCAAATCTCCACCACCATTTTTTTAGCAAAGCCAAGTTCACTTGCTTAGCTCTTCTTATACCACCACCTTTTTCTTTTGGGGTTTGAAGACAATTCCCAACCAATATTGTGAATTCTTTTCTTATTGTTATCATCCCATAAGAAATTTCTCACAATTCTATCAATTTTCTTAGTTATGGATCAAGGAGAAAGAAAAATAGAGAGATAATAAATGGGTAGACTAGCTAAAACACTTTTGATGAGAGTTAACTTACCTCCTGTTGCTATTGGTTTTCCATTCCAAGAAGTAACTCTTTTCCCACAAATTTCAAGTGTTTTTCCCCATTTTTGAGTGCCTCCTACCTTGTCTCCTTAAGGTAAGCCAAGATATATGCTAGGAAAACTCGCATATTCGCATCCTAGCATGTTAGCATAATTTTCAACATCCTCCTCGACCGCGACTCCAAATAAGCTACTTTCAAAGAAATTTATCTTCAAAACTGAAGTTAACCCGAAACAAAGAAGAAGGTAGTGAAGGTTATCAACTTGTTCTATCTTAGCATCAAGAAAAATGATAGTGTCATCGCACTTCCGAGTTTCCACCATTGCACTCCATACAGTGATTGCACGGATAGTTGGACTAAACCCTTGGTTAGAAGTGATAATTGGGTGAGTATTATGGGTGGGTATTATTCATACAAAACCAAATTGTTGTCTTAACTGAGATTACAAGCATAATTAATTATTGTGTCTGGATCATTTATACCATCATGATATTAGTTACTGTTTCCATGACCATAGCATCCCTTGCCAGAAGCTCGTGGAAATTGTTTCTTTCCCTAGTCACAGTGGTCATTATTTCATTTATTTGAGAGAAAAAGTGAGTGTTCCGGCAATGTGTAAGGCCCAGTGCTAAGCTTCAAAATGAACCATGTAGTCATGGGTAGAGCTGCACATGGGACGGTACAGTCTGGGTTTCTTATGAACCCGGCACCTGTACCTGGAGTTGACCGGGTCTTCATATTGAGGACCGGTACCTGTACATGTACCTGTACTTGTACCGGTTATACAGGTCCGGTTCTAACCGGGACCGGGGTTTTACCCATACTTCAATTGAACAAAATATCAACCCACAAATTAACCTCAATTTTAATCTATGAAACTTTCAAACTCAGTAGAATCCACAAAATTCAAACCAAATATCAGAACCCATGTTACAAAATCGATTAATGGTTCCTAAGAAATTGAGCAGAGATACAATGGAATGATTATTTTCATAGAGACATAAACATAACTAAACATAAATTGAATTAAACCCCAAATCTAGCAATCATCTTCAAGAACCCCGTCTGCATCTTCAGATCGAAATACAAATTAATTCTTCATCAGATTTAATGCATCTCTCAGCATCACCACTATATCTTCTCCATCTTCTGTAACAAATTAATTTGATGAATAAATTAATCTGCATCTAAAACCAAATCCATCTCAAATAAAACCCTAGCTCAGATTCAATAATGCAATTAAAAAAATTAAACTAAACATTCAATTAATTATGATGAATCCAGAGTTCATCAAACAAATTACCAAAAATCAGATAAGTGATTTACTAATTTACTTTGATTGAGTCATACCTATATCGTTACTTTCATAACCATCTTGATGAAGCTTGAATTGAAATAGTACTAGCAGAAGTAGAAGATGAAGAAGATGATGAATTAATGTCCGCTAATGAGTTTCTGGGATTGGGTTTCTTATTCTTCTTTGACGAAGATAGAGATTCAATCTTCATGGTTGATTTTATCTCCTCTCTGTGAAAGTAGACTTCAAGTGAGAAAAGAAGAAAAAGAGGAAACAAAGGAAGAACAAGTGAATTGAAGAGTGTTGTTCGATAGATAAGATGCCCTAAAAACCTAGAATCGATGGCTAGAAATCACTTAGATGGATGGTTATTATACACCGGGGTTTTCTGGGTCTGGTGCTGCCGGGAATTGGGTTAGAACCGGTACCTGTACTCGTACCCAACCGGTTCTGAAATCCATTCCTGGTCCCTGTACCGGCTACACCGGTTCCAGTCCGGTTCCGGGTTTTTTTTTCCGGTACGAGTCCGGTACTCCGGGTACACCGGGTTCTTTGTGCAGCCTTAGTCATGGGAGTTGGGATTTCCAACAACATTTTAAATTTGAGTGGTCGTTTATGTAGTTGATTCGCTAATAGATTGAAAGAAAAGGGAAGATAGAATTGTATCCTGGAAAACGAAAAGTAAAAACTCAGTTTCTAACAAAAAAAAAAAGATTGTTCCCTGATTCCGCACTAAGTTGAGTACACTAGATATGATCCGAAAATTGAAAATATAAAGAATTCTGACAAAAGAGAGCCTGGAAACATAAAAGAGGTAACAACTAGAGATTCTCCTAGCCCAACGTTTAATATTTTCACTCTGAAGATGGCCCCTTTTTTATTTTGACACAACAACACATGAATATATCTGCTCAAGTGACCAAATAAAACCTCTATACCGGAAAAATACATACAATTTTTATTATTATTAGGCATGATTTTCAGCTCGTCATTTCCCATTGATGTGCCTCTTCTTAACTTTTTCCATGTATTTCAAACAAAAAAAGGAGGAAAACCAACTCATGCAAAATAAATAAAAGAATCTCACTTCTGGTAACTTCACATTGATCTGCATATAACCCAAATAAAGCTTTCACCTAATATGATCAGCCAAACCGCGGTCATTAAAAAAATAGATGCAACATCAAATCAGCAACTCGTCAAAGAAAATGCATAATTGTTTAGAAGAATATGTTGGAAAGTAGGTACTTAGAGGATGAAATTCAGAGAACACAAAAGAATGTTGTGGCACTAAGATTCAAAGCCTTTTGATTCTTTTTAGATAATATTTCGACCATTCCCAAATAATTGGCGAGTGCAGTTAGTCAATGAATAATGCTTTTAGGATACGATGAAGCCCTAACAACGTTGTTGGATTCAAGAGTTGTACTCCCTTAATCCAATCAAAAACACACGGTATTTAGAGTCTGATGATGCTTATATAGAAAACATAGATTTTTGATGTATTGAAATGGGAGAAGGCCTTCGTTATTTAAAGAGGAATTCATGTCTTTCGGAGATGTCTTTCTATCTTCAATAGACGCTTTCAACAGGTATCCATTAATGGTATCTCTTGAAACAAACCCTATGGGAAGGTACACATCGATAAAACTTTTTGGTAACCGATACAGGTCGAATACATCCGGGAGTTACCACCCCCTACCCCCGGATAGTGGCAAACATTTATGAAAATATTCAACAGAATAGAGCATTTTGAATGTAGATACAACCTATTAGTTTTTAACATCGACAAGATCTACAAGCAAGAAACTGCAAATGTTATTGACAGATCTATAGAGGTTATTATTCTATATAAAGAAACAACAAGAGTAAAAATAACAAATACCCCTAACCTAGAAGTTGTAAAACAAAGACAGTAAATAAAGATAAAGACGAGTTACAAATAACACATTTTTTACACGGGATAAATAAGAAAACAGACTTATACTGCTAACACTCCCCCTCAATCTGATGGAGGGTGAAAACAATGCATCATTTGACAAGCCAAGTTGTAAAAGGTAGTAGAAGCAAGTCCTTCGGTGGAGAGGTCAGCTAGCTGTCGAGAAGAAGGTATGACTGAACTACAACAATTCCATCATCCATCAAATCCGAAAAAAAGTGATAATCAACTTCAATGTATTTTTTCATAGCATGGAAAGATGGATTTGCAGTTAGAAACTAAGCACCCATGTTTTCGCAGCATATTAAAAGAGGTTTAGTAGGAGTAGTGCGTAATTCTTCTCGCAGATTAAACCTCAAAATTAAACCGCATCACTTTTGCAGCTAAGACACTGAAAGTTTTCTACTTATCCTCTGTGGAACTTCTCGAGACGGTTTTTGCTTTTTATAGGACCACGAGGCTAGAGAATTTCCTAAGAAAACACAACAGCCTGAAGTAGAGCGCCTTGTATCAGGGAAGCCATCCCAATTAGAGTCAGAATAACTAGTAATGGAACTAATATTTCAAACTTAAATAGTATTGCCATAGCCAATTGTGCCTTTGAGATACCTGGGCACTCTTTTTACAATAAGCATGTGCGTAATTGTTGGAGAGTACATGAATTGAGAGATATAGTTGACTGCAAAGGTGATGTCAGGTCTTGTGAGAGTAAGATATTGAAAACCTCCAACTAAACTTCTGAATTCCAGATGATTTGTGAGAATCACAAGGTTTACAGTTGTTGGTACATGAAAATAATTTCCCCTTAATAGGACTACGAGTCCCTAGAGGAATGGTAAGCCCATGAGTTAACATGGGGACTTCGGGACTAGGGACGAAGGACGAAATAGTATATCCATGGAGTAGGAAGGATAAGGAATGAATTAATAGAGATGTGGAAGGTTTTATTGAGAGGAGTGGAAATAATGGTAAATAAGGAGGTATCTATGACATGTGGCATAATATCATAAGAAGAAGGATTTTGGGAAAAGCCTACAAAAGGAAGAACATAGTACAATAGAAAGCAAGTTCTCTCCCATACTATTCTAAGAAATTTTTTTGTAATGTAAGAAATGTCCATTCACATACAGATTTCTAGATAAATTTATGGTGTCACTGGTTTTCGAATTCTGAGAGATTTAGTATAAGGATTTAACTAAGAACTCCCCATTTGTTGTTAGAGTCCATCTCAGTTTATTTTGTTTCAGCACCCATTATTCATTTGTTTTGTAAAGCTTAATGTTCATGATTTGGTCGACTACTTCCATAATAAACAAACTTTCCAAAGTATCCCTGTTACAATTCATAGTGCTTGAGTTTATCAACTCAGACACAAGTGTGTTTTGTTTCTCTATGAGAAAGTGTCTGGTGAGACCTCTCCCCTTCCTGGCACCCAATTGTCATCCCATATCTTTATTGACATACCTTCCCAACCTCCTGTATGATATATTGTTTAATGTGATGAATTCCTTGTTGAATACATTTCCAAACCCAATATTTTTATATTTTTTCTTGGACGGCAAAGCACCGTAATTTTTGAAATATATTCCTGTTAAAATCTTTCCCAAGGTCGTTCGCATTACTAACTAATCTCCAAGAAATTTTGTTGACCATTGCTTGGTTCGTTTTGTTAGCTTTCTTGAAACCTAGCCCTCCTCTATCTTTAGGTATGCACGAAATATCGTATCTTATTTTTTATATACCTTTATAATTATAATTTTTACCCCCATCAGAAATCACGTTTTAAAGCATTAATTTTATCAGTTATTATTTTGATAACACAAAGAAACCCATATTGGAGAAGGGCATGTTTGATAAAACAGATTAATCATAACCATTGTACTAGGTTGCGGTACAACTTTGCCGGCCTAATTGGTAACTCTTTTGTTCCATTTTTTCAATGACATTATCAAAGCATTAAAGCTTACACTGGTTTATAAAAAGAGCACCTAATGTCTTTAAGATCTTTCTTTTTTTTTCAGAATCCTGTATATAACGTCTTTATGTTTGTTGTGTACTTTTTTACAAAAAAAACTAGATGTTTGGCCTGAAGTCGAGCTTAAAATATTTAATTATGACATTTATTAGGAGCAGTTTTTGTCACCGGCAAAGAACATGTATTAGATTGGGGGAGCAGTTTTTGTCAATTTGATACCTTGATAAAAAATTCTTCTTAGTGAATTAGGAACCAGAAAAGAGCTTTCACACACGGTATGAACAAGAGGGACAATGGATCCCCTGCCTAATGCCCCTTGAAGGATTAAATTCTTCGCAAGTTTCGCATATAAAAGGGCAACTATAGAGGATGCAGAAATGCATTGATAAAGGATCAATAGGAACCAATATATCCTCACTAAAGCGAAAGGATTTTAAAATTTTTATCAAAAAAATCTATCTTACCCTGTTGAAAGTTTTCGATATGTCAATTTTATTTTATTTTTTTTGATCGGTCAAATAGAAATTTCATTTAAAAAAGGCACTTAAGGGGAGTACCTCAACCCAATGTATAGCCAAACAAAAAAGGGGAACCGAAAGGGGATTCGACTACCCAAGAAAACAAACAAAAAAATTACTGAGGCCGGTATAATGAATCCCATAAAGAGATCACCATATTTTCCGTAAGCCCTAACATTCTTGTATTCGATTCAGCCCAAAAGAATGCTTGTAAGTTGATATCTCTTATGAGGCTTGCCAAAGTTTTGTTTTTGTTATCGAAGGTTCTTGCATTTCGCTCTTTCCATATACACCACCATATAGATACCGGTATGTTATTCCATATTCGACTAAGTCTTTCATCTCCTCAATTAAACTTCCAAGTCTTCATAGATGTAATGACATTAGGGTCGTATGACCATCCAAAGTGGCACCCTCCAACAAAGTAATCCCAAATTCTCCGGATTATCCAACAACCATAAAAAAAGTGTGAACTCGATTCATCATCTTCCTCACAAAAAACGACATACACTAGAGACATCCATACCTCTTCTCAAAAGTGTATTCGCCGTCATTACCCGATCACGAGAGAGAAGCCAAAGAAAGAAATTCATTTTGTGAGGGTACTCATTACTCCAAACAACATTGATTGGATAATCCGGCTCACCTTGATCGTCGTTGTCTTTAATTCCATACTTAACCGTATACTTACCATGATCACTACCAACCCAAATTCGGGTATCCATAACCCCTTCTTGGATAGATATAGAAGAAACAAGAGTTGATATGGATAACCCTTCATTTGTAATAGTTTGAGAGTATCTTTGCCTAGACATAAACGCCCACCGTACACCATCTTCCCTAACTTCATACATACTAGCCATCACGACCTCCTTGGTCCTTGAAGCTTCATAATCCAAATGAAACATATCCCATAACCATCCTGCACCAAGCCAAGAGTCTTCCCAAAATCTAGTTTTCTTACCCGCTCCAATCTTGAATCTAATACTTTTATTGAAATCTTCAAGCTCTTTATAGATATTGAACCACAAGCTACCACCTTTCGATCATTTGGGTTGGAGAGTTTCCCAACCAGTAATTGTTTCGCCAAATTTTTCGACTATGATCTTCCTCCATCAAGCATCTTTCTCCACGCCAAAGCGCCACCACCATTTTTTTAGCAAAGTCGAGTTCACTTGCTTAGCTCTTCTTATACCACCACCTTTTTCTTTTGGTTTTGAAGACAATTCCCAACCAATATTGTGAATTCTTTTCTTATTGTCATCATCCCATAAGAAATTTCTCACAATTCTATCAATTTTCTTAGTTATGGATCAAGGAGCAAGAAAAATAGAGAGATAATAAATGGGTAGACTAGCTAAAACAATTTTGATGAGAGTTAACTTACCTCCTGTTGCTATTGGTTTTCCATTCCAAGAAGTAACTCTTTTCCCACAAATTTCAAGTGTTTTTCCCCATTTTTGAGTGCCTCCTACCTTGTCTCCCTAAGGTAAGCCAAGATGTATGCTAGGAAAACTCGCATATTTGCATCCTAGCATGTTAGCATAATTTTCAACATCCTCCTCGACCGCGACTCCAAATAAGCTACTTTCAAAGAAATTTATCTTCAAACCACAAGTTAACTCGAAACAAAGAAGAAGGTAGCGAAGGTTATCAACTTGTTCTCTCTTAGCATCAAAAAAAATGATAGTGTCATCGGCAAATTGCAAGTGATTTATTTTTGTTCCCCCCTTCTTGACGGAAAAACCCGAGATTTGATCATGTTCTTGTGCTTTACTCAACATACAACTTAAGACTTCACAAATAATATTAAAAAGAAAAGGAGAAAGAGGGTCTCCTTGACGAAGTCCCTTTTCACTACCGAAATAACCGAAAGACGATCCATTAACAAGAACCGAGAACTTTAAGAATGTTAAACAATTTCTAATCCAAGCCCTCCAAACACCACCAAACCCTATTTTGCACAAAACTTAATTTAAAAAATTCCAATTCACTTTATCAAACGCCTTTTCAAAATCAATCTTGCAAACCAACCCCGATAATTTTTGACGAAGTCTAGAATCCACACATTCATTTGCTATCAAAATTCCATCAAGAATTTGTCTTCCTTTAATAAAACTATATTGAGTTGTTGATATTAGTGTAGGAAGGTATACCTTTAAACGCTCCGCCAAAAATTTTGAAATGATTTTGTACACATTCCCACTAAGACTAATAGGATGAAAATCTTTTACTTCTTCTACACCCGTCTTCTTAGGGGTAAGCGCAATAAAATTATTTTTCAATGACGAATGAAGAATGTTTTGGTCGTGAAATTCTTCGAAAACCTTCATCAAATATTCTTTTAGAAAATCCCAACAAACAAGAAAGAACATCATAGGAAATCCATCCGGACCCGGAGCACGATCAATTCATAAATCTTTAATTGCATTCTTAATTTCTTCTTCACAAAAAGATCTCTCCAACCACATGCTTTCATTCTCATCAATACTCTTTAGACACATATTTTTGATTCTTGGACGCTTGTTTGAAATATCTTTAAATGCTAACTCAAAATGATTTTCGATACCCAACTTGATTTCTTCTTTGTTTCCGGTCTATCAACCATTGATATGAAGGTTATTGATGTTGTTAAAAGCTCTATGACCCCAAACTACTCGATGAAAATGTTTGGTGTTTCTATCTCCATCTCGAAAGTATCTAATTCTTGACTTTGCCGCGTCATTATGCTTTGACGACGATGAGCTACATCAAACTCCATTTTAGCCGTCACAAGCATGTCTTCTTCGCCTTCAGTAAGACCCCTTTCATCATCTAGTTCATCTAACTCTCTCATCTTGGTAAGTGCCAAGTCTTTGTTTCCGGTCTATCGACCATTGATACGAAGGTTATTGATGTTGTTAAAAGCTTTATGACCCCTCACTACTCGATGAAAATGTTTGGTGTTTCTATCTCCATCTCGAAAGTATCTAATTCTTGACTTTTTCCGCATCATTATTCTTTGACGACGATGAGCCACGTCAAACTCCATTTTAGACGTCACAAGCATGTCTTCTTCACCTTCGGTAAGACCCCTTTCATCATCTAGTTCATCTAACTCTCTCATCTTGGTAAGTGCCAAGTCAATTGCCCTATCAATGTTCCCAGAGACGTCTCGATTCCCCACACATTCAATTTCTCCTTCGAAGCATGTAACTTCTTTGAAAAACATCCACTCGCCGTGCCTACAAAAGAAAAAGATTCCCACCATTCTTTCATTAAAGAAATTATGTTAGTTCCTTCTAGCTAAGCTAATTGAAATCGAAAAGGGAAAGCACCCCAATCCGAGTCCTTTGAGCATAACTCAATGGGAAAATGATCCGAAAAAGGTCTTGCAAGTCGCTTGAAGTTGATATTTGGAAAATGATCTTTCCAATCCGACAAGAAAAGAAAACGGTCAATGTTGCTCTTCTTATTAGGTGGCCTACTCCAAGTATACTTCTCACCGGACAGAGGTAAGTCGACAAGATCCAACTCATTCCATAAGTCATCAAAGAATTTCATTGAGTTCGAAGCTCTACGACAACCCCTCCTCTCCACCATGTATCTTATATCGTTGAAGTCTCCACCGAAACACAAAGGCATTCCATTCCAATAACCATGCAAGGTAGCTAGCTCCATAAGAAATTTTTTTTTTTCGTTCACATTGCAAGGACCATAAACACCAATTAAGACCCAACGGAAGTTATCCTCCAAATTCGACAAGAGATACTTATAGTAAAAGTTCCTTCAAGAAAGTCATCAACCTCAATCAAATCTGAATTCCATATCAACAAAATTCCGCCCGATCTTCCATTAGAATTTAAAGCAATCCACTTGCACGGAGTCGCACCCCAACATTGACGCACAATCTTATCGTTACAAGCACTAAGCTTGGTCTCTTGAATCATAAGAATTGTAGGCTTCCACCGTTGCACAAGATTTTTTTAACTTCGATCGTTTATTAGGGTCGTTAAAACCATTGACATTCCAAGAAATTATGTTAAACATTTAAATTTATTGCAACCCCGTACAAACCAAACCTTAAAACAAGAGCAATCAAGATCCTTCCTTTTCTCCCGCCGCGAGCTCATCTTTAAAAGCATTAGCATGATCTAAAATTGTGTTGTAACAAAATCTTTTTCTTGTTCGGTGAATACAATACCCGAAGGGTGACCGGAGTTTTTAAGTTTGCCATAGAGGGTATTAAATTTATCCGACATACCTTTAGCCACCTTTGAGTAATCACCGGATGCATTAATATTACTTCTCGCACTACCACTTGTACGTGAGGACGCATCATCAGTATCTTCATTTGAAGAGTTAATTTACTTGCCAAACTCACTTCTTGACAGGGAGTTTGCAGCCTCCAAAAAAACTTCATTGTCAGAAACATTTTGGCTGTTATTGTTATTTTTCTTCGTAGAGTACGCAATTTCATGAGCAACAATGATATTGTTCGAGATTTGTCGTGAAGACAAAAAGGCAGATTACACAGGTGAAATGAACTTTTCTAACATTTTCATGAATCTGTTAGCCAAAAGTTTAGTATTACATAAACTTATCGGTCTACACTCAATCGGAGATTTATGTGTTTCCGTTTTAGGAATTAGGAATAGGAAAATTTTGTTTCCTTATCCAAGATTTATTTTGGAAAGAAAATTTTAAACTACTGCCGCCACTTGATCAACACAGTGTAGTTAAACTCATTTTGCTCAAAGCCCCTGGCCACCATCGACTCAAACAGTTTAATGTTTATCTTGTCCATCAATTGAAATAGCTCCAAGCATCTTCCGCCATCCTATCTTTACAATGTGAATCTATTAAGATAGTAAAAGTTATCACATTGGGTGAAATCCCTCAATCTTTCATTTCATCAAAATGTCTTCTTGCTTCACCATGTAGGCAGTGTCCATGAATCATACAATACAATAATATGTCTTTGCATTTCCTCTAGTAACTATCTCGTCAAAGAGTATCTTTGCCTCATTCAACCGGCCTGAATTTCGAAGTCCACTTATGAATAAAAGAAGTATAAACAACTACATCCGGTACAACATTCAAATCTCTATATATCTCATTGAACAGAACCTGAGCTCCATCAATTAATTAAACCTCCTCTTCGGAGTGTATTTATGATCGCCGTTGGGGGCTCAAACATGGCCGAGAGGTAAATGGTCGCCTGTAAGGGCAAACCCTCATAGTTGACTATTCGACCATCCAAAGATGTGCAAATATAGGATTTGTGCACTCCATTAACTTTTGTTTTTACCAAGAGCAATCTTAGCTTTTATAAATACAAAGATAAGGATTTACAACGGCAGAGAAGTACGAATATGCGGTTTTAGCTATCGGACAGTGATGATAGAGTTTGTGAACCATTTTGGACCAGAACACTAGCCTCTATATGAAACATGCCATAATTAACAAGGGTTCATACACACACAAAGAAAAAAAGAAAAAGAAGAAAGTAAACTAGAGATCATTTAACTCACTTAGGGAGAGAGAGTGTTTAATAACAAAAAAAATAACGGAGTCACATAGTGAAAGATGCCATCATGATCAACGAGTAGACGCATCTGAATATCATGTTGACCATGTAGGCAGTGGCCATGAATGATACAACTATATGTGGTTACATTTCCTTTACTAATTAACCATCTCGTCCAGGAGTCTCTTTGCCGCATTCAAGCAGCCTGAATTGCAAAATATAAGTGTAAACAACTACATCCGAATCATACAACATTCAAATATCTATGTATTTCATTGACGAGAACCAGAGCTTCATCAATTAACAGAACAGCACAACCTACTCTGACCTTGGAACTAGGTTTACAGTTTACTTGAGTTTTGGGATCGAAAAAAGTCAAAACTAGGAACCGACTATTAATTCTGGTCAAATTTCCGTATTTGTGTTTCCGTATTCTCTCCAAAATATCAAAATTTGGAATTACGCTATGTACCGCCTGGAAACATTACCCAGATAGACTCGAACACTGTTTCCTAGTAGCTCTATAAGTTTTTTTTTCCCTTATATATACATGGGCGCATGCATATAGCTCTTGTATCCCAGTTTTCATTGTTTCTTGATCCGCTTCTTGAAATAAAGAGTTTCATCAGTTTTTTCCTTTTCTTTCATGTTTCATCAGATAAGTAAATTCATTGAAGCCGTTTCAGGTAAAGAGAAGAAGAAAAATTGAAGTTCGTATTAAGTTTTTCTTCGACGATTTGGTATAAGCATGGAGTATTGTAGTTATACTCTGATTGATAAAGTTGGCGAAGGAACCTTCGGATACGTATGGAAAGCTATAGATAATCTAAGTGCTGATGGTTCTGAAATTGTAGCAATAAAGGAGATGAAGAAATTATATTCGTCCTTGGAAGAATGCCTTGAACTTCCAGAAGTCAGGGCATTGGTTAAACTCTATGGGGATCCGAATATCGTCGGACTCAGAAAACTCATCTTTGACAATCAGGTGTTATATTTGGTCTTTGATTACGAAGAATCTACTCTGTATCGCCTTATGCATGATAAGATCAATCTTTGTACGGATGCTGAGTTACTAAACGGGTTATTGGAGAACAGGATAGGCCTTTTTTCGGAGTCTCGGATACGACGCTGGTCTCGTCAAATCTTGCTAGCTCTTGCACAGATGCATCGTCCTGGTGGATATATGCATCGAGATCTAAAACCAGATAACTTGCTGGTCGCTAGAGATGGAGATTCAATAAAGATCGCGGATTTTGGTCAAGCTAGGGAAATTGATTCTAAATCACCGTGTTCAGATTATGTTACTACACGGATGTACCGCGCACCTGAAGTGTTGTTAAACTCGGTTTCGTATACCTCTGCTGTTGATATGTGGGCAGTTGGGGCTATAATGGCCGAACTGTATTCGTTTCGTCCTCTTTTTCCTGGTAAGAATCGAGCAGATCAGCTGTATAAGATTTGCAGTGTAATCGGAAGTCCAACTTATGAGTCGTGGGCAGAAGGAATACAACTTGCCAATTGGTGTGGTTACAAGTTTCCTCAAGTACATCCATATGGTATTTCTACAATGATACCATCTGCTAGTCATGAGGCTATAGATCTGATTAAATCCCTTTGTTCCTGGGATCCAAAAAACAGACCAACAGCTATGGAGGCTCTGAAGCATCCTTACTTTGCGCCCGATATGCGTGAATTGCCAGAAGCGACAACAAGTGCAAAATTGGAGCAGAGAATATATCCTAATCAGACTTGCTTTGGTGAAAAACTTCTTGGCCCTTTCTCCCCTGTTAGAGATATTACAATTGAAGATATGTTAAAGAGGGTTTGGGCAGAGGATACAAGTGCAAAGTTCGCGCAGAGAATATATCCTAATCAGACTTGCTTTGGTGTAGAACTTTTTGGCCCTTTCTCCCCTGTAGGAAACATGACAAGCCAAGATCTGTTTCAGAGTGTTTGGGGTTGCAGTTTAGATGCCTCTTTCAGAGAGATAACTCATCAGGAGAAGCAGACAGCAGCAGCGCATGCTTTCTAAAGTTGGGGATCGGCAAAGATGATGCAACAAAAGTTTATGAAGATTCTTTGATTTGTTTAATAATTAACTTCCCCTTATTTTCTTCGGAAAATGGGTCATTTGTCCAAATATATTTAAAAAATGATTCATATGGACGAGTAAAAATTTGTATGGGTGAAATGGACACCAAAAAATAGTAAGGATGAAACTGGATTCATCATGACTTAAACTTAAAAAAATAGCAAGGATGAAACTGGATTCATCTTGACTTAAACTTAAAAAATAGCAAGGATGAAACTGGATGCATCCTAGTATAAATTAAAAATAAGAAAATATTTGAAAATGGGTAGGATGAAAATGTTTACATCCTGACTATTTTTAAATTTTTGTCCATTTAAACAATATTAAAATCTAAATGTCCTTTTCACCCAAGAATTGTTGATTTTGGTCTTTTTAATCAATTTTGTGTATTTTTTTTGTCTTCATTTTTCTTTTAAAGCTTTCATGCATGGCTTATGTTCATGTTTTTTTAATTTAGAGTGAGCAAGAATTTGAAAAAAAGTGTACGAAACTTAATGCTGATATTTTGATCTGTTTCTTCGACTCTCGATTGTGCTTTTAAGTAAAACTAAAAGATACTGAAATAAAATAAAATAATAATAATAAAGAAAACTATGTTTCTAACAAGAAAGATTGTTCCCTGGTTCCACACTAAGTTGAGTACAATAGGTATGAGTCGTATGACCCTAGATTGAACCACTTCCGAGTTTCCACCATTGCACTCCATACAGTGATTGCACGGATAGTTGGACTAAACCCTTGGTTAGAAGCGATAATCGGGTGAGTATTATTCATACAAAACCAAATTGTTGTCTTAACTGAGATTACAAGCATCATTAATTACTGTGTCTGGATCATTTATACCATCATGATATTAGTTACTGTTTCCATGACCATAGTATCCCTTGCCAGAAGCTCGTGGAAATTGTTTCTTTCCCTAGTCACAGTGGTCATTATTTCATTTATTTGAGAGAAAAAGTGAGTGTTCCGGCAATGTGTAAGGCCCAGTGCTAAGCTTCAATATGAACGATGGAGTCATGGGAGTTGGGATTTCCAACAGCATTTTAAATTTGAGTGGTCGTTTATGTAGTTGATTCGCTAATAGATTGAAAGAAAAGGGAAGATAGAATTGTATCCTGGAAAACGAAAAGTAAAAACCCAGTTTCTAACAAAAAAAAAAAAAAGATTGTTCCCTGATTCCGCACTAAGTTGAGTACAGTAGATATGACCCGAAAATTGAAAATATAAAGAATTCTGACAAAAGAGAGCCTGGAAACATAAAAGAGGTAACAACTAGAGATTCTCCTTAGCCCAACGTTTAATATTTTCACTCTGAAGATGGCTCCTTTTTGATTTTGACGCAACAACGCATGAATATATCTGCTCAAGTGAACAAATAAAACCTCGATACCGGCAAAATACATACAATTTTTATTATTATTAGGCATGATTTTCAGCTCGTCATTTCCCATTGATGAGCCTCTTCTTAACTTTTGCAATTTATTTGCAACAAAAAAAAGGAGGAAAACCAACTCATGCAAAATAAATAAATGAATCTCACTTGTGATAACTTCACATTGATCTGCATATAACCCAACTTCAAAGTAAAGCATTAATTTTATCAGTTATTATTTTGATAACACAAAGAAACCCATATTGGAGAAGGGCATGTTTGATAAAACAGATTAATCATAACCATTGTACTAGGTTGCGGTACAACTTTGCCGGCCTAATTGGTAACTCTTTTGTTCCATTTTTTCAACTACATTATCAAAGGATTAAAGCTTACACTGATTCATAAAAAGAGCACCTAATGTCTTTAAGATCTCTTTTTTTTTTTTCAGAATCCTGTATATAACGCCTTTATGTTTGTTGTGTACTTTTTTACAAAAAAAACAAAAAAAAAACAGATGTTTGGCCTGAAGTCGAGCTTAAAATATTTAATTATGACATTTAACAAATTCTAACAACTACTTAAATTATTTTCCTTAAACAATAAATTAAACAGTCACCGGCAAAGAACATGTATTAGATTGGGGGAGCAGTTTTTGTCAATTTGATACCTTGATAAAAAAATTCTTGTTAGTGAATTAGGAGCCAGAAAAGAGCTTTCATACACGGTATGAACAAGAGGGACAATGGATCCCCTGCCTAATGCCCCTTGAAGGATTAAATTCTTCGCAAGTTTCGCATATAAAAGGGCAACTATAGAGGATGCAAAAATGCATTGATAAAGGATCAATTGGAACCAATATATCCTCACTAAAGCGAAAGGATTTTAAAATTTTTATCAAAAAAATCTAGCTTACCCTGTTCAAAGTTTTCGATATGTCAATTTTATTTTATTTTTTTTGATCAGTCAAATAGAAATTGCATTTAAAAAAGGCACTTAAGGGGAGTACCTTATCCCAATGATTATGACCAAACAAAAAAGGGGAACCAAAAGGGGATTCGACTACCCAAGAAAACAAACACAAAAATTACTGAGGCCGGTATAATGAATCCGATAAAGAGATCACCATATTTTTCGTAAGCCCTAACATTCTTGTATTCGATTCAGCCCAAAAGAATGCTTGTAAGTTGATATCTCTTATGAGGCTTTCCAAAATTTTGTTTTTGTTATCGAAGGTTCTTGCATTTCGCTCTTTCCATATACACCACCATATAGATACCGGTATGTTATTCTATATTCGACTAAGTCTTTCATCTCCTCAATTAAACTTCCAAGTCTTCATAGATGTAATGACGTTAGGGTCGTATGACCATCCAAAGTGGCACCCTTCAACAAAGTAATCCCAAATTCTCCGGATTCTCCAACAACCATAAAACAAGTGTGAACTCGATTCATCATCTTCCTCACAAAAAAACGACATACACTAGAGACATTCATACCTCTTCTCAAAAGTGTATCCGCCGTCATTACCCGATCACGAGAGAGAAGCCAAAGAAAGAAATTCATTTTGTGAGGGTACTCATTACTCCAAACAACATTGATTGGATAATCCGTCTCACCTTGATCGTCGTTTTCTTTAATTCCATACTTAACCGTATACTTACCATGATCACTACCAACCAAAATTCGGGTATCCATAACCCCTTCTTGGATAGAGATAAAAGAAACAAGATTTGATATGGATAACCCTTCATTTGTAATAGTTTGAGAGTATCTTTGCCTAGACATAAACTCCCACCGTACACCATCTTCCCTAACTTCATACATACTAGCCACCACGACTCCTTGGTCCTTGAAGCTTCATAAGTCAAAGGAAACATATCCCATAACCATCCTGCACCAAGCCAAGAGTCTTCCCAAGATCTAGTTTTCTTACCCGCTCCAATCTTGAATCTGATACTTTTATTGAAATCTTCAAGCTCTTTATAGATATTGAACCACAAGCTACCACCTTTCGATCATTTGGGTTGGAGAGTTTCCCAACCGGTAATTGTTTCGCCAAATTTTTCGACTATGATCTTCCTCCATAAAGCATATTTCTCCACGCCAAAGCGCCACCACCATTTTTTTAGCAAAGCCGAGTTCACTTGCTTAGCTCTTCTTATACCACCACCTTTTTCTTTTGGGGTTTGAAGACAATTCCCAACCAATATTGTGAATTCTTTTCTTATTGTTATCATCCCATAAGAAATTTCTCACAATTCTATCAATTTTCTTAGTTATGGATCAAGGAGAAAGAAAAATAGAGAGATAATAAATGGGTAGACTAGCTAAAACACTTTTGATGAGAGTTAACTTACCTCCTGTTGCTATTGGTTTTCCATTCCAAGAAGTAACTCTTGTCCCACAAATTTCAAGTGTTTTTCCCCATTTTTGAGTGCCTCCTACCTTGTCTCCTTAAGGTAAGCCAAGATATATGCTAGGAAAACTCGCATATTCGCATCCTAGCATGTTAGCATAATTTTCAACATCCTCCTCGACCGCGACTCCGAATAAGCTACTTTCAAAGAAATTTATCTTCAAACCCGAAGTTAACTCGAAACAAAGAAGAAGGTAGCGAAGGTTATCAACTTGTTTTCTCTTAGAATCAAGAAAAATGATAGTGTCATCGGCACGATCAATTCATAAATCTTTAATTTCATTCTTAATTTCTTCTTCTTCACAAAAAGATCTCTCCAACCATATGCTTGCATTCTCATCAATACTCTTTAAACACATATTTTTGATTCTTGGACGCTTGTTTGAATTTTCTTTAAATGCTAACTCAAAATGATTTGCGATACCCAACTTGATTTCTTCTTTGTTTCTGGTCTATCGACCATTGATATGAAGGTTATTGATGTTGTTAAAAGCTCTATGACCCCTCACTACTCGATGAAAATGTTTGGTGTTTCTATCTCCATCTCGAAAGTATCTAATTCTTGACTTTGCCGCATCATTATGCTTTGACGACGATGAGCAACATCAAACTCCATTTTAGCCGTCACAAGCATGTCTTCTTCACCTTCGGTAAGACCCCTTTCACCATCTAGTTCATCTAACTCTGTCATCTTGGTAAGTGCCAAGTCTTTTTTCCGGTCTATCGACCATTGATACGAAGATTATTGATGTTGTTAAAATCTTTATGACCCCTCACTACTCGATGAAAATGTTTGGTGTTTCTATCTCCATCTCGAAAGTATCTAATTCTTGACTTTTTCTGCATCATTATGCTTTGACGATGATGAGCCACACATCAAACTCCATTTTAGCCGTCACAAGCATGTCTTCTTCACCTTCGGTAATACCCCTTTCATCATCTAGTTCATCTAACTCTCTCATCTTGGTAAGTGCCAAGTCAATTGCCCTATCAATGTTCCGAAAGACGTCTCGATTCCACACCTTCAATTTCTCCTTCAAAGCATGTAACTTCTTTGAAAAACATTCACCCGCCGTGCCTACAAAAGAAAAAGATTCCCATCATTCTTTCATTAAAGAAATTATGTTAGTTCCTTCTAGCCAAGATAATTGAAATCGAAAAGTGCAAGCACCCCAATCCGAGTCCTTTGAGCATAACTCAATGGGAAAATGATCCGAAAAAGGTCTTGCAAGTCGCTTGAAGTTGATATTTGGAAAATGATCTTCCCAATCCGACGAGAAAATAAAACGGTCAATTTTGCTCTTCTTATTAGGTGGCCTATTCAAAGTATACTTCGCACCGGAAAGAGGTAAGTCGACAAGATCCAACTCATAGAATTTCATTGAATTCGAAGCTCTACGACAACCCCTCCTCTCCACCATGTATCTTCACTACAAAAAAGACCCTGTTTAGTGAGAAATTATATTGTTACGAAAGCCTTTTCTTTTGTTCCTAAAAAAAATTTTTATGGAAAAAAATTTGTCCCCTTATGGTCGGTAAATCCCTGTCAGGAAAAGCATTCGCCAACTAGAAAGTCAGTCCATCACAGAAAACAATTTTAACGATAAATATTTTTTTATCACCGAAAATAGACTTTAGTGAATGAATTAAATTCTCGTTAAAAAATAGTTTACCGACAAACTAATTTATCATAAAAACAGTTTTTTAACGAGTATAAAGATTATCGCAGATATGGTTTCAACAACAAATATATTTGTCTGGAAAAGAATTTTTCAGTGACCAAGAGAAATATCACAGAATCTACTTCTACTTTTAATAAGAAAAATATTTTGTAACCTAAACAATCTTTAATGAGAAAATATTGTGACCAAAAAAATAATCACAGAATCTATTTTTAATAAGGAAAATAATTTGTTACCTAAACAATCTTTAATGAGAAAATATAGTGACAAAAAAAAAATAATCACATAATCTATTTTTAATAAGGAAAATATTTTCTTATATAAACAATCTTTAATGAGAAAATATAATGACCAAAAAAAAATTATCACAGATTCTATTTTTAATAAAAAAAATATTTTTTTACCTAAACAATCTTTAATGAGAAAATATTTTATTACCAAAAACAAATTTAGTGCCAAAACAAATTTAGTGCCAAATACCTCGTTTCTAAAAATAAGATTAAGTGGTGAAAACTTCTCACCAAAGATAGTTTACAAAGCCATAATGGTTATTTTTAAAAGAATCAGTTATTGGCCATAATTTATAAGTGAATACAATAACTAAGAACATATGATAAAACATACTTCAAAAAATAATAAAAAATAATTAGACAAGTAATAAAAACTTGATACTTATATTATAAAATAAAAGTTACAGTAGACAACCAAACTTAACACGATAGACAATATTCAGCATAAGACAAACTTACATAAAATAGACTTTCAAACCTGATAAAATACGAACAAACCCTAAACGAAACAACCTTAAATAAAACAAACTACATTCCATACGATGAACTTGCAACCTAAAACAAACTTCATCTGGACCTTTCATTAATTGTGCTCCTGTGGTGGAATGGGAAGGTTATTAAGCATAGCCGGAGCAAAACCGAGTCGACTAAACATAAAACCGAGTCGACTAAACATATCTTCCTTGAACGCAGCATTGTCATCCTTCATTTTCTGATTCTCATTTTTCATTTCCTTGATTTCATCTTGATATTTCAAAATCTGGTCCTCCTGGCTTTTAATCTTTTCATTCAATGTCTCAATCAAATCACGAAACTCATTCACCACTCCATTAGAAGATGAAGCCGAAGAACCACGTTGTCTTTCGTATCTTTTAGCACCAATCACTTCATTAAAAATATCTAACTCTTCATGTGGTTGAGATCCCTCTGCAATTCCTTGTTGAACTTGTTGATACAGCTCAAGCATCTTCTCCTGTATGCATATGTACACATATTAATCAAGCCAAAATAACACAATTAAAATCAATTTCATAATAACATACATGTCTTATTTGGGCTTCCTTACTTATCCACTGCACCTCGTTTTCATCATCAGAATTTTTTACCATACGAGTATGGGTATCATGGAAAGTTTGAATGTAGACAAGTTGAACTTCTTGGGCCTTTTTCTGCTTGATCAAAAAACCAAAGTAACCATTGCTTCAATACTTAGCATCACTTTAAATCAACAAACAAAGAAAGAAAAAAAACATTAAGAACGTATAATTTGTGTAATTAAAAGAACTATACATACCAATTCTCAGTGGACAACAAATGGAAGCGACCCTCCACAGTGATTATAGGGAACTTTTGCCCTATTATTAGATCCAGCACGCGATCGTTTCTGCAATTAGAACATTAAGTAAGCAATATAAAATACATAATAATAAATTGAAGTACATATAATCATCATGTATACCTGAACCGTTTCAGAAGAGAACCAATCACACAAATAGTTCCAGCTGTCTTGGGATACATTTCTAGGCGGATTCAGGAGCGCTTCTTCAATTGTCCCGAAACTCTTAAAATGTTTAACCATATTGTCATTCAAATATTTTCTAATGAAAGGCACAGTAGTATCAACAACGAACTTGTCCTACATCAATTTTGAAAACGTAACTTGTTTAATTGAAAGCTTTATAGTATGAAACTTTGAAATTTCCCTTAGAAATTTATTAACATGTTAACAAACCTTAATTCGTTCGATTAAAGCAGATCGATAATGCTCAGGAATTTTCGTCCAGGATTGGTGTTGAAGAGGAGCTAAACCACGTACAATAATTCCACATTCAGATGACAACTTGGGAGCATTGGGACAAATAGGTGCCTTTTCAATTTAAGAAAAAACCACAGGAAGCTTATTTCCATTATTCATAGCCATAGTTCTTGATACCTCAATCCCCCGGGTTAACCCACGCACATTTCTTCTCCCTATGATACAGTCACAAGAAAACATCTTATAACTTTTCCAATAAAGTTCAAAGAAAATAAGATAAGAAAACATTGATTGTTATACTCATACCAGCAGGAGGTGATTGTCCACGAACAACACGACGAGCAATGCCAGTAGCCATAACGAGTCTAGCAGATATTCAAATAACAAATAATATCAGAATTTAATGAAAACAAATAATCTCTGCGAGACGGAACAACAAGAGTGAAATCTAAAAACCAAACCAATTTAATATGAAAAGAATCAAGGAATATGACTTACAGTAAGAAAAGAAATATATGTAGCAAATGACTCTTTCTGAATCTGAATTTTTCTGATAGAGACTAGCAGTTTCGGATCTATAAATAAGTACCTTATTCCTGAATAACTGCAACACCAAGCGGGAAAAATCTCGCGCCAATTCTTTTAGATTTTTCATTTCAACTGAAAGCTTAGTGGGAGCTATTTTTCCTCCCATGATAAATAATTATAACTGAATTGCAAACTTTTTGAAAAGCATTATGATTCTCGATTTTTTCACCTATGCTTACAGATTTATATGTTTTAGGTGTTAGGTGTATAAGATGTTTTGGTCTGCTGCTAGTTTGAAGGAGAACACTATAGTTGCAGAAGATGAGGTATTTTGAGAGAGAAATGAAATAAAGATTATCATTTTTCCTCGGGCTCTAAATATAGATTACATCGCCTACGCGTTGCAAGCATGCAAAATAAAATCATGCCAGCTATTTAAAGAATATTTTTGCATGCAAAATAAAATCATGCCAGCTATTTAAAGAATATTTTTTCTTATATCCGTATATATCGAATTGAAGATGAAATCGAAAAATATCTCAATCTTATTTATTGACATTCTCTTTCTTCTAACTATCGTGTGACCTGATTGGTGTATACTTATTCTCTACGGAAAATGGGTCATTTGTCCAAATATTTTTAAATCACGGTTCAAATGGATGAGTAAAAAATAGTTTGGATGAAATGGCAAAAAAAAAAATAGTAAGGATGAAACTGGTTTCATTCTGCTTAAATTTAAAAAATAGCTAGGATGAAACTGGATACATCCTGTGTAAATTAAAAATAATAAAAAATATTTGAAAATGGGCACGATGAAACTGGTTACATCCTGCTTATTTTTACATTTTTTTTCCATTTAAACAATGTCAAAATCTAACAGTCCATTTCACCCAGAAATTGTTGATTTTGGTCTTTTTAACCAATTTTGTGTATTCTCTATCCTTATTTATGAGGAACAAATGGATGTATTATTTATTCTTTTATCATAATTGCTTAGTTTTTTTAGCAAAGATATTTTCTTTTTTTTGAAAAGATTGACCAAAGATATACGGATGGGGCTCAGGGCTCAGGGATGTATTTATTGTGTACCAACCTTTGAATATTCAATTACGACTAGAAATCATACCATTATTACAATCTAATATTCAAAAGATTTTCTTTCCTCAGTTAACTTCAACAGCATGCTCCCTATATAATATGTGCAGATTTTCACTTATCCACAGAAGTCCTAGCTATTCAGTTTAAGGTAAATAAAATCTCTGGCTTAAAGTTACGAAGGCGCACTTATTTCGTGATAGGGGTTATTTTGTTTTCACCAAAACAAGAATCTCAGATGTTAGAATAAGAGTGTAAATAATTTCAGATGTTAAAACAAGAGTATAAATAGATGTACACGGATGCAAAATATTCATTGGCTAATGATAAAACGTTATTCAGAATTTAGGTTTAATGGTTCGGTTTTCTGTTTGTATGTGGTTTTGTTGTAGTTTTCCAAGGTTATTATTCCTTAATCTAAACAGCTACCAGGTGTTTCTTAATGGCTAAATAATCCGAAAAAAGGCATATAGATTATTTAAATCGCTTCGATGCCACTTCATTTCTGGCAACACTTGATTTGTTTTGACAGGTAAAACCGGCTAATATCCGTACTTATCAAATTTAAGTTTCATACGATTGATTAATTTTCATAGGAGTGAATATGGACGTCTCTCTTATTATCTTATATAAAAGAATGTGAAATGAGAAATGGTCATGAGAATACGGTGAAATACTTGTTAAATGCACAAGTATTAGATTTTGGAGAGGTTGCTAAGCTACCAAGCAAAAAACATGACACTCCCCTATCAATCCAACTAAGAAAAAAGGTGCGGAAATTCTAGCTAGGTAAATTCCTAAAATTTTCTTTCTTTATAAAACACCGATTAAGTTATCCGAGAAACAAGATGGCGGGTATAGATTCTTATAAATTTCCTAGTTAACCATATTTCTTAATTTATTTACCAATATCCTAATTTAAAGATATTTGGAATTTAGCTACATTTCTTAATCATCGACAAAATTTGACTTCGTCATCCAAAATTAAATTTGCGAGAAATAAGCGATGTCATTAAAAAGCTGTTTAGCGATAAATAACTTAGTTTCTCACAACAATAATTTTCTATGGCATACATTTGTTGTCATCACTAACTGTATTATTTTGTGGCAAACACGAATCATCACAGAAAAACGATATTGGTGACAGAAGATATTTTAGTTCCAGAATGTATTGCTAGTAACAACCTATTTTGTGTAGCGAAAAAAAGCCAGCGGCAAAAATCGACTTCGTCACTCAAAATTAATTTTGCGAGAAATAAGTGATGTCATTAAAAGAATATCTAACGACAAACAATTTAGTTTCTCACAAAAAATAATATTCTATGACGAATTATCATGGTTATCGCTAATTGTGATTTTTTGTGGTGAACATAAATAATCACTAAAAAAATTATCTGTGAGAAAGAATTATTTAGTCCCTGATTTTGCTTTTAGTGACAAGCTTAGCGATAATCATAAGTGTTTATCGCAAATAAATTTTTATAGTGGTGAACTTTTTTTTTGTCCCAAACAACGAATTTTGGTGGCAAATTTAAATTGTGGTAGAAAATACTGTCACTAAATCCTTAATTTCTTGTAGTGACATCAAACTCCATTTTAGCCGTCACAAGCATGTCTTCTTCACCTTCGGTAAGACCCCTTTCATCATGTAGTTCATCTAACTCTCTCATCTTGGTAAGTGCCAAGTCAATTGCCCTATCAATGTTCCGAAAGACGTCTCGATTCCACACCTTCAATTTCTCCTTCAAAGCATGTAACTTCTTTGAAAAACATTCACCCGCCGTGCCTACAAAAGAAAAAGATTCCCACCATTCTTTCATTAAAGAAATTATGTTAGTTCCTTCTAGCCAAGATAATTGAAATCGAAAAGTGCAAGCACCCCAATCCGAGTCCTTTGAGCATAACTCAATGGGAAAATGATCCGAAAAAGGTCTTGCAAGTCGCTTGAAGTTGATATTTGGAAAATGATCTTCCCAATCCGACGAGAAAATAAAACGGTCAATTTTGCTCTTCTTATTAGGTGGCCTATTCCAAGTATACTTCGCACCGGAAAGAGGTAAGTCGACAAGATCCAACTCATTACATAGGTCATCAAAGAATTTCATTGAATTCGAAGCTCTACGACAACCCCTCCTCTCCACCATGTATCTTATATCGTTGAAGTCTCCACCGAAAGGCATTCCATTCCAATAACCATGCAAGGTAGCTAGTTCCATACGAAATATATTTTTTTCGTTCACAATGCAAGGACCATAAACACCAATTAAGACCCAACGGAAGTTATCCTCCAAATTCGACAAGAGATACTTATAGTAAAAGTTCCTTCAAGAAACTCATCAACCTCAATCAAATCTGAATTCCATATCAACAAAATTCCGCCCGATCTTCCATCAGAATTTAAAGCAATCCACTTGCACTGAGTCGCACCCCGACATTGAGGCACAATTTCATCGTTACAACCACTAAGCTTGGTCTCTTGAATCATAAGAATTGTAGGCTTCCACCGTTGCACAAGATTTTTTTAACTTCGATCGTTTATTAGGGTCGTTAAAACCATTGACATTCCAAGAAATTATGTTAAACATTTAAATTTATTGCAACCCCGTACAAACCAAACCTTAAAACAAGAGCAATCAAGATCCTTCCTTTTCTCCCGCCGCGAGCTCATCTTTAAAAGCATTAGCATGATCCAAAATTGTGTTTGTAACAAACTCTTTTTCTTGTTCGGTGAATACAATACCCGAAGGGTGACCGGAGTTTTTATGTTTGCCATAGAGGGTATTAAATTTATCCGACATACCCCTTTGAATAATCACCGGATGCATTAATATTACTTCAAGCACTACCACTTGTACGTGATGACGCATCATCAGTATCTTCATTTGAAGAGTTAATTTTCTTGCCAAACTCACTTCTTGACAGGGAGTTTGCAGCCTCCAAAAAAACTTCATGGTCAGAAACATTTTGGCTGTTATTGTTACATTTCTTCGTAGAGTGCACAATTTCATGAGCAACAATGATGTTGTTCGAGATTTGTCCTGAAGACAAAAAAGAAGATTAAATAGGTGAAATAGGTGAAATGAACTTTTCTAACATTTTCATGAATTTGTTAGCCAAAAGTTTAGTATTACATAAACTTATCGGTCTACACTTAATCAGAGATTTATGTGTTTCGGTTTTAGGAATTAGGAATAGGAAAATTTTTTTTCCTTATCCAAGACTTATTTTGGAAAGAAAATTTTAAACACAAAATTGGTTAAAAAGACCAAAATCAGCAATTCCTGGATGAAAAAGACATTTAGATTTTGATACTGTTTAAATGGACAAAAATGTAAAAATATCCAGGATGTAAACAGTTTCATCCTACACATTTTCAAATACTATTTTTATTTTTAATTTACATCAGGATGCATCCAGTTTCATCCTTGCTATTTTTTAAGTTTAAGTCAGGATGAATCCGGTTTCATCCTTGCTATTTTTTTGGTGTCCATTTCACCCATACTAATTTTTACTGTCCATTTGAACCATGTTTTAAAAATATTTGCACAAATAACCCATTTTTCGAATTTAAACTACTGCCGCCACTTGATCAACACAGTGTAGTTAAACTCATTTGGCTCAAAGACCGTGGCCACCATCGACTCAAACAGTTTAATGTTTATCTTGTCCATCAATTGAAATAGCTCCAAGCATCTTCCGCCATCCTATCTTTACAATGTGAATCTATTAAGATAGTAAAAGTTATCACATTGGGTGAAATCCCTCAATCTTTCATTTCATCAAAATGTCTTCTTGCTTCACCATGTAGGCAGTGTCCATGAATCATACAATACAATAATATGTCTTTGCATTTCCTCTAGTAACTATCTCGTCAAAGAGTATCTTTGCCTCATTCAACCGGCCTGAATTTCGATGTCCACTTATGAATAAAAGAAGTATAAACAACTACATCCGGTACAACATTCAAATCTCTATATATCTCATTGAACAGAACCTGAGCTCCATCAATTAATTAAACCTCCTCTTGGGAGTGTATTTATGATCGCCGTTGGGGGCTCAAACATGGCCGAGAGGTAAATGGTCGCCTGTAAGGGCAAACCCTCATAGTTGACTATTCGACCATCCAAAAATGTGCAAATATAGGATTTGTGCACTCCATTAACTTTTGTTTTTACCAAGAGCAATCTTAGCTTTTATAAATACAAAGATAAGGATTTACAACGGCAGAGAAGTACGAATATGCGGTTTTAGCTATCGGACAGTGATGATAGAGTTTGTGAACCATTTTGGACCAGAACACTAGCCTCTATATGAAACATGCCATAATTAACAAGGGTTCATACACACACAAAGAAAAAAAGAAAAAGAAGAAAGTAAACTAGAGATCATTTAACTCACTTAGGGAGAGAGAGTGTTTAATAACAAAAAAAATAACGGAGTCACATAGTGAAAGATGCCATCATGATCAACGAGTAGACGCATCTGAATATCATGTTGACCATGTAGGCAGTGGCCATGAATGATACAACTATATGTGGTTACATTTCCTTTACTAATTAACCATCTCGTCCAGGAGTCTCTTTGCCGCATTCAAGCAGCCTGAATTGCAAAATATAAGTGTAAAAAACTACATCCGAATCATACAACATTCAAATATCTATGTATTTCATTGACGAGAACCAGAGCTTCATCAATTAACAGAACAGCGCAACCTACTCTGACCTTGGAACTAGGTTTACAGTTTACTTGAGTTTTGGGTTCGAAAAAAGTCAAAACTAGGAACCGACTATTAATTCTGGTCAAATTTCCGTATTTGTGTTTCCGTATTCTCTCCAAAATATCAAAATTTGGAATTACGCTATGTACCGCCTGGAAACATTACCCAGATAGACTCGAACACTGTTTCCTAGTAGCTCTATAAGTTTTTTTTTCCCTTATATATACATGGGCGCATGCATATAGCTCTTGTATCCCAGTTTTCATTGTTTCTTGATCCGCTTCTTGAAATAAAGAGTTTCATCAGTTTTTTTTTTCTTTCATGTTTCATCAGATAAGTAAATTCATTGAAGCCGTTTCAGGTAAAGAGAAGAAGAAAAATTGAAGTTCGTATTAAGTTTTTCTTCGACGATTTGGTATAAGCATGGAGTATTGTAGTTATACTCTGATTGATAAAGTTGGCGAAGGAACCTTCGGATACGTATGGAAAGCTATAGATAATCTAAGTGCTGATGGTTCTGAAATTGTAGCAATAAAGGAGATGAAGAAATTATATTCGTCCTTGGAAGAATGCCTTGAACTTCCAGAAGTCAGGCATTGGTTAAACTCTATGGGGATCCGAATATCGTCGGACTCAGAAAACTCATCTTTGACAATCAGGTGTTATATTTGGTCTTTGATTACGAAGAATCTACTCTGTATCGCCTTATGCATGATAAGATCAATCTTTGTACGGATGCTGAGTTACTAAACGGGTTATTGGAGAACAGGATAGGCCTTTTTTCGGAGTCTCGGATACGACGCTGGTCTCGTCAAATCTTGCTAGCTCTTGCACAGATGCATCGTCCTGGTGGATATATGCATCGAGATCTAAAACCAGATAACTTGCTGGTCGCTAGAGATGGAGATTCAATAAAGATCGCGGATTTTGGTCAAGCTAGGGAAATTGATTCTAAATCACCGTGTTCAGATTATGTTACTACACGGATGTACCGCGCACCTGAAGTGTTGTTAAACTCGGTTTCGTATACCTCTGCTGTTGATATGTGGGCAGTTGGGGCTATAATGGCCGAACTGTATTCGTTTCGTCCTCTTTTTCCTGGTAAGAATCGAGCAGATCAGCTGTATAAGATTTGCAGTGTAATCGGAAGTCCAACTTATGAGTCGTGGGCAGAAGGAATACAACTTGCCAATTGTGTGGTTACAAGTTTCCTCAAGTACATCCATATGGTATTTCTACAATGATACCATCTGCTAGTCATGAGGCTATAGATCTGATTAAATCCCTTTGTTCCTGGGATCCAAAAAACAGACCAACAGCTATGGAGGCTCTGAAGCATCCTTACTTTGCGCCCGATATGCGTGAATTGCCAGAAGCGACAACAAGTGCAAAATTGGAGCAGAGAATATATCCTAATCAGACTTGCTTTGGTGAAAAACTTCTTGGCCCTTTTCCCCTGTTAGAGATATTACAATTGAAGATATGTTAAAGAGGGTTTGGGCAGAGGATACAAGTGCAAAGTTCGCGCAGAGAATATATCCTAATCAGACTTGCTTTGGTGTAGAACTTTTTGGCCCTTTCTCCCCTGTAGGAAACATGACAAGCCAAGATCTGTTTCAGAGTGTTTGGGGTTGCAGTTTAGATGCCTCTTTCAGAGAGATAACTCATCAGGAGAAGCAGACAGCAGCAGCGCATGCTTTCTAAAGTTGGGGATCGGCAAAGATGATGCAACAAAAGTTTATGAAGATTCTTTGATTTGTTTAATAATTAACTTCCCCTTATTTTCTTCGGAAAATGGGTCATTTGTCCAAATATATTTAAAAAATGATTCATATGGACGAGTAAAAATTTGTATGGGTGAAATGGACACCAAAAAATAGTAAGGATGAAACTGGATTCATCATGACTTAAACTTAAAAAAATAGCAAGGATGAAACTGGATTCATCCTGACTTAAACTTAAAAAATAGCAAGGATGAAACTGGATGCATCCTAGTATAAATTAAAAATAAGAAAATATTTGAAAATGGGTAGGATGAAAATGTTTACATCCTGACTATTTTTAAATTTTTGTCCATTTAAACAATATTAAAATCTAAATGTCCTTTTCACCCAAGAATTGTTGATTTTGGTCTTTTTAATCAATTTTGTGTATTTTTTTGTCTTCATTTTTCTTTTAAAGCTTTCATGCATGGCTTATGTTCATGTTTTTTTAATTTAGAGTGAGCAAGAATTTGAAAAAAAGTGTACGAAACTTAATGCTGATATTTTGATCTGTTTCTTCGACTCTCGATTGTGCTTTTAAGTAAAACTAAAAGACTGAAATAAAATAAAATAATAATAATAAAGAAAACTATGTTTCTAACAAGAAAGATTGTTCCCTGGTTCCACACTAAGTTGAGTACAATAGGTATGAGTCGTATGACCCTAGATTGAACCACTTCCGAGTTTCCACCATTGCACTCCATACAGTGATTGCACGGATAGTTGGACTAAACCCTTGGTTAGAAGCGATAATTGGGTGAGTATTATGGGTGGGTATTATTCATACAAAACCAAATTGTTGTCTTAACTGAGATTACAAGCATCATAAGTTACTGTGTCTGGATCATTTATACCATCATGATATTAGTTACTGTTTCCATGACCATAGTATCCCTTGCCAGAAGCTCGTGGAAATTGTTTCTTTCCCTAGTCACAGTGGTCATTATTTCATTTATTTGAGAGAAAAAGTGAGTGTTCCGGCAATGTGTAAGGCCCAGTGCTAAGCTTCAATATGAACGATGGAGTCATGGGAGTTGGGATTTCCAACAGCATTTTAAATTTGAGTGGTCGTTTATGTAGTTGATTCGCTAATAGATCGAAAGAAAAGGGAAGATAGAATTGTATCCTGGAAAACGAAAAGTAAAAACCCAGTTTCTAACAAAAAAAAAAAGATTGTTCCCTGATTCCGTACTAAGTTGAGTACAGTAGATATGACCCGAAAATTGAAAATATAAAGAATTCTGACAAAAGAGAGCCTGGAAACATAAAATAGGTAACAACTAGAGATTCTCCTTAGCCCAACGTTTAATATTTTCACTCTGAAGATGGCCCCTTTTTGATTTTGACGCAACAACACATGAATATATCTGCTCAAGTGAACAAATAAAACCTCGATACCGACAAAATACATACAATTTTTATTATTATTAGGCATGATTTTCAGCTCGTCATTTCCCATTGATGAGCCTCTTCTTAACTTTTGCTATTTATTTCCAACAGAAAAAGGAGGAAAACCAACTCATGCAAAATAAATAAATGAATCTCACTTCTGATAACTTCACATTGATCTGCATATAACCCAAATAAAGCTTTCACCTAATATGATCAGCCAAACCGCGGTCATGATGCAACATCAAATCAGCAACTCGTCAAAGAAAAGGCATAATTGTTTAGAAGAATATGTTGGAAAGTGGGTACTCAGAGGATGAAATTCAGAGAACAGAAAAGAATGTTGTGTCACTAAGCTTCAAAGCCTTTTGATTCTTTTTAGAAAATATTTCGACCATTCCCAAATAATTGGCGAGTGCAATTAGTCAATGAATAATGCTTTTAGGATATGATGAAGCTCAAACAACGTTGTTGGATTCAAGAGTTGTACTCCCTTGATCCAACCAAAAACACACAGTATTTAGAGTCTCATGTTGCTTATATAGAAAACATAGATTTTTGATGTGTTGAAATGGGAGAAGGCCTTCGCTATTTAAAGAGGAATTCATGCCTGTTGGAGATTTCTTTCTATCTTCAATAGACGCTTTCAACAGGTATCCATTAATGGTATCTCTTGAAACAAACCCTATGGGAAGTTACACATCGATAAAACTTTCTGGTAACCGATACAGGTCGAATACATCCGGGAGTTACCACCCCCTACCCCCAGGATAGCGATAAACATTTATGAAAATATTCAACAGAATAGAGCATTTCGAATGTAGATACAACCTATTAGTTTTTAACATCGACAAGATCTACAAGCAAGAAACTGCAAATGTTATTGACAGATCTATAGAGGTTATTGTTCTATATAAAGAAACAACAAGAGTAAAAATAACAACTACCACTAACCTAGAAGTTGTAAAACAAAGACAGTAAATAAAGATAAAGACGAGTTACAAATAACACATTTTTTACACGGGATAAATAAGAAAACAAACTTATACTGCCAACACTCCCCCTCAATCTGATGGAGGGTGAAAACAATGCATCATTTGACAAGCCAAGTTGTAAAAGGTAGTAGAAGCAAGTCCTTCGGTGGAGAGGTCAGCTAGCTGTCGAGAAGAAGGTATGACTGAACTACAACAATTCCATCATCCATCAATTCCGGAAAAAAAGAGATAATCAACTTCAGTGTCTTTTTCATAGCATGGAAAGATGGATTTGCAGCTAGAAATAAGCACCCATGTTTTCGCAGCAGATTAAAAGAGGTTTAGTAGGAGTAGTGCGTAATTCTTCTCGCAGATTAAACCTGAAAATTAAACCGCTTCACTTTTGCAGCTAAGACACTGAAAGTTTTGTACTCAGTCTCTGTGGAACTTCTCGAGACGGTTTTTGCTTTTTTTAGGACCACGAGGCTAGAGAATTTCCTAAGAAAACACAACATCCTTAAGTAGAGCGCCTTGTATCAGGGAAGCCATCCCAATTAGAGTCAGAATAACTAGTAATGGAACTAATATTTCCAACTTAAATAGTATTGCCAGAGCCAATTGTGCCTTTGAGATACCTGGGCACTGTTTTTACAATAAGCATGTGCGTAATTTTGGAGAGTACATGAATTGGGAGATATAGTTGACTGCAAAGATGATGTCAGGTCTTGTGAGAGTAAGATATTGAAAACCTCCAACTAAACTTCTGAATTCCAGATGATTTGTGAGAATATCACGATCATGTAAAGTCCCCTTTTTCAGTAGATGCAGGAGTATCACAAGGTTTACAGTTGTTGGTAAATGAAAATAATTTCCCCTTAATAGGACTACTAGTCCCTAGAGGAATGGTATGCCCATGAGTTAACATGGGGACTTCGGGACTAGGGCCGAAGGACGAAATAGTATATCCATGGAGTAGAAAGGATAGGGAATGAATTAATAGAGATGTGGAAGGTTTTATTGAGAGGAGTGGCAATAATGGTAAATAAGGAGGTACCTATGACATGTGGCATAATATCATAAGAAGAAGGATTTTGGGAAAAGCCTACAAAAGGAAAGACATAGTACAATAGAAAGCAAGTTCTCTATCATACTATTCTAAGAAGAGTTGTTTTAATGTAAGAAATGTCCATTCACATACAGATTTCCAGATAAATTCATGGTGTCACTGGTTTTCGAATTCTGAGAGATTTAATATAATGATTTAACTCAGAACTCCCCATTTGTTGTTAGAGTCCATCTCAGTTTATCTTGTTTCAGCACCCATTATTCATTTGTTTTGTAAAGCTTAATGTTCATGATTCGGTCGACCACTTCCATAATTAACAAACTTTCCAAAGTATCCCTGTTACAATTCATAGTGCTTGAGTTTATCAACTCAGACACAAGTGTGTTTTGTTTCTCTGTGAGAAAGTGTCTGGTGAGACCTCTCCCCTTCCTGGCACCCAATTGTCATCCAATATCTTTATTGACATACCTTCCCAACCTCCTGTATGATATATTGTTTAATGTGATGAATTCCTTGTTGAATACATTTCCAAACCCAATATTTTTATCTTTTTTCTTGGACGGCAAGGCACCGTAATTTTTGAAATATTTTCCTTTTAAAATCTTTCCCAAGGTCGTTCGCATTACTAACTAATCTCCAAGCAATTTTTTTGACCATTTCTTGGTTCGTTTTGTTAGCTTCCTTGAAACCTAGCCCTCCTCTATCTATAGGTATGCACGAAATATCGTATGCTTTTATGTATATACCTTTATAATTATAATTTTTACCCCCATCAGAAATCACGTTGTAAAGCATTAATTTTATTAGTTATTATTTTGATAACACAAAGAAACCCATATTGGAGAAGGGCATGTTTGATAAAACTGATTAATCATAACCATTGTACTAGGTTGCGATACAACTTTGCCAGCCTAATTAGTAACTCTTTTGTTCCATTTTTTCAATGACATTATCAAAGGATTAAAGCTTACACTGGTTTATAAAAAGAGCACCTAATGTCTTTAAGATCTCTTTTTTTTTCAGAATCCTGTATATAACGCCTTTATGTTTGTTGTGGACTTTTTTACAAAAAAAAAAAAAAAAAAAAAAAAGATGTTTGGCCTGAAGTCGAGCTTAAAATATTTAATTATGACATTAACAAATTCTAACAACTACTTATATTATTTTCCTTAAACAATAAATTAAACAGTCACCGGCAAAGAACATGTATTAGATTGGGGGAGCAGTTTTTGTCAATTTGATACCTTGATAAAAAAAAATCTTCTTAGTGAATTAGGAGCAAGAAAAGAGCTTTCATACACGGTATGAACAAGAGGGACAATGGATCCCCTGCCTAATGCCCCTTGAAGGATTAAATTCTTCGCAAGTTTCGCATATAAAAGGGCAACTATAGAGGATGCAGAAATCCATTGATAAAGGATCAATTGGCACAAATATATCCTCACCAAAGCGAAAGGATTTTAAAATTTTTATCAGAAAAATCTAGCTTACCCTGTTGAAAGTTTTCGACATGTCAATTTTATTTTATTTTTTTTTGATCGGTCAAATAGAAATTTCATTTAAAAAAGGAACTTAAGGGGAGTTCCTTAACCCAATGATTATAACCAAACAAAAAAGGGGAACCGAAAGGGGATTCGGCTACCCAAGAAAACAAACACAAAAATTATTGAGGCCGGTATAATGAATCCCATAAAGAGATCACCATATTTTCCGTAATCCCTAACATTCTTGTATTCGATTCAGCCCAAAAGAATGCTTGTAAGTTGATATCTCTTATGAGGCTTGCCAAAATTTTGTTTTTCTTATCGAAGGTTCTTGCATTTCGCTCTTTCCATATGCACCACCATATAGCTACCGGTATGTGATTAAAGATTTTCTGGGGTTCATTGTTGTAGTAAATAGGATTCGAACTCAAAGATTTGTGAAGATTAAATTTAAAGGTTTAATAAAATTATATACAAAATTATTAACAATGGGTGCGAGAGGTAACCAAGACACTAGATTCCACTATTATGCAAAATTGAATGATAAATATTTCAAAACTCTATTCAATTCTTAAGTCCTCTTTTATCTTTAATTCACTATCAATCATACAGATTCTCAAACATTATTTGTAAACCTTAAGCATAGATTATCAAGAGATTAAACCAAGCATAACCTATCAAACTGAATAACAAATAATTAAGACAATCATTCAAATAATTTAAAACTCTGCAAAAGCAGCGATTAGGTGAATTATATAATTAAATGAAATAGTTACCCATTTATGTTGCGTGAATAGCTTCCTCCATTGCCTTGGTTACGAGGGATTTAGCTAATCATAGTAAAAATGCTCTCAAAATAATTTATTATGGCTCAAAAATGGTTTACAAATGATGAGAATATGAGAAATACAATGAAACCAGAGACCTACGACCCTCAGTGACAAAATAAGACTGCTGCAGCTTGTCGCAAACGCTGTGGCAAATAAGACTGCCTGATTTACGACCCACTGGTCTGAGTCGTTATTACTGTAGAAAAACGACTGCTGGTGCAGGTCCGTTCTTCATGTTCTTCATCTTCATCACGAACAGCAGCAGCAGCAGAGAGAATTTGTGATTCTTCCTCTGCAGCTTCCTCTCTTCTCCTCCCAACTCTCGACCACCCTTCTAGGACTCATGTATCTCCTATTTATACATTCCAGGCACATCAAATCTCGCCATTAATTCCTCAAAATCTTCACAGTAAAGGAAAATTATTCTTGGGAATAATTTCTTATTTTCTTTCTCTGCATGCGTTAATTGTCTTGATAATTTCCACAATCTGTTGATATGCAACCTAAGAGAATATCTGCACTTAACTTCCACAACCCATGCAGCATCTTTACGTAATTTTCTTTCCAAGTTTAACCGATATCTCTTCTTTCCTGCTTTAATCGAGAATCGATTATCTGGCCAAGTTTGATCGATCCCAACCACCACAATATCTTCTTATATCCATGTCACATATACCCATTAAGTTTCGGCGATTTAATCTCCTTATAACACCTTCAAAAATCGATTGGAAAATCTACCAGTGTATAAAGAAAATTTCCCGCCAAAATTTATTTTTGAATTTGAGAAGAAGGGTGCCCCTTAACCAGAGCTGGGGTGCGAATAGCAATTGGAATGGAAATAGTAATTTTCCTGGGTTCCTCAAGCACATTTTTGGGGCGTTTCCGGTTCTTTTTTAGGGCGCATCCGGCATACTTTTGGGGTACTTCCGGTTCACTGTTTACAGAGGTCCAACTGCCACATTTTCAGTCACTTTCGCCGCAAAACCTTATTTTTCCAAAAACACCTACAAATAAATAAAATACCATAATAAGTACAAAAATGGGTACTGACAATATATACAATTGGGCTATATTAGACACATAAATGCGTCTATCAGTATGTTATTCCATATTCGACTAAGTCTTTCATTTCCTCAATTAAACTTCCAAGTCTTCATAGATGTAATGACATTAGGGTCGTATGACCATCCAAAGTCGCACCCTTCAACAAAGTAATCCCAAATTCTCCGGATTCTCCAACAACCATAAAACAAGTGTGAACTCGATTCATCATCTTCCTCACAAAAAACGACATACGCTAGAGACATCCATACCTCTTCTCAAAAGTGTATCCGCCGTCATTACCCGATCACGAGAGAGAAGCCAAAGAAAGAAATTCATTTTGTGAGGGTACTCATTACTCCAAACAACATTGATTGGATAATCCGGCTCACCTTGATTGTCGTTGTCTTTAATTCCATACTTAACCGTATACTTACCATGATCACTACCAACCCAAATTCGGGTATCCATAATCCCTTCTTGGATAGAGATAGAAGAAACAAGATTTGATATGGATAACCCTTCAATTATAATAGTTTGAGAGTATCTTTGCCTAGACATAAACGCCCACCGTACACCATCTTCCCTAACTTCATACATACTAGCCACCACGACCTCCTTGGTCCTTGAAGCTTCATAATCCAAAGGAAACATATCACATAACCATCCTGCACCAAGCCAAGAGTCTTCCCAAAATCTAGTTTTCTTACCCGCTCCAATCTTGAATCTAATACTTTTATTGAAATCTTCAAGCTCTTTATAGATATTGAACCACAAGCTACCACCTTTCGATCATTCGGGTTGGAGAGTTTCCCAACCGGTAATTGTTTCGCCAAATTTTTCGACTATGATCTTCCTCCATGAAGCATCTTTCTCCACGCCAAAGCGCCACCACCATTGTTTTAGCAATGCCGAGTTCACTTGCTTAGCTCTTCTTATACCACCACCTTTTTCTTTTGGTTTTGAAGACAATTCCCAACCAATATTGTGAATTCTTTTCTTATTGTCATCATCCTATAAGAAATTTCTCACAATTCTATCAATTTTCTTAGTTATGGATCAAGGAGCAAGACAAATAAAGAGATAATAAATGGGTAGACTAGCTAAAACACTTTTGATGAGAGTTAACTTACCTCCTGTTGCTATTAGTTTTCCATTCCAAGAAGTAACTCTTTTCCCACAAGTTTCAAGTGTTTTTCCCCATTTTTGAGTGCCTCCTACCTTGTCTCCCTAAGGTAAGCCAAGATATATGCTAGGAAAACTCGCATATTCGCATCCTAGCATGTTAGCATAATTTTCAACATCCTCCTCGACCGCGACTCCAAATAAGCTACTTTCAAATAAATTTATCTTCAAACCCGAAGTTAACTCGAAACAAAGAAGAAGGTAGCGAAGGTTATCAACTTGTTCTCTCTTAGCATCAAGAAAAATGATAGTGTCATTGGCACGATCAATTCATAAATATTTAATTGCATTCTTAATTTCTTCTTCACAAAAAGATCTCTCCAACCATATGCTTGCATTCTCATCAATACTCTTTAAACACATATTTTTGATTCTTGGACGCTTGTTTGAAATTTCTTTAAATGCTAACTCAAAATGATTTGCGATACCCAACTTGATTTCTTCTTTGTTTCCGGTCTATCGACCATTGATACGAAGGTTATTGATGTTGTTAAAATCTTTATGACCCCTCACTACTCGATGAAAATGTTCGGTGTTTCTATCTCCATCTCGAAAGTATCTAATTCTTGACTTTTTCCGCATCATTATGCTTTGACGACGATGAGCCACATCAAACTCCATTTTATCCGTCACAAGCAGGTCTTCTTCACCTTCGGTAAGACCCCTTTACTCATCTAGTTCATCTAACTCTCTCATCTTGGTAAGTGCCAAGTCAATTGCCCTATCAATGTTCCCAAAGAAGTCTCGATTCCACACCTTCAATTTCTCCTTCAAAGCATGTAACTTCTTTGAAAAACATTCACCCGTCGTGCCTACAACAGAAAAAGATTCCCACCATTCTTTCATTAAAGAAATTATGTTAGTTCCTTCTAGCCAAGCTAATTGAAATCGAAAAGGGAAAGCACCCCAATTCGATTCCTTTGAGCATAACTCAATGGGAAAATGATCTGAAAAAGATCTTGCAAGTCGCTTGAAGTTGATATTTGGAAAATGATCTTCCCAATCCGACGAGAAAAGAAAACGGTCAATTTTTCTCTTCTTATTAGGTGGCCTACTCCAATTATACTTACACCATGTATCTTATATCGTTGAAGTCTCCACCGAAACACAAAGGCATTCCATTCCAATAACCATGCAAGGTAGCTAGCTCCATACGAAATATTTTTTTTCGTTCACATTGCAAGGACCATAAACACCAATTAAGACCCAACAGAAGTTATCCTCCAAATTCGACAAGAGATATTTATAGTAAAAGTTCCTTCAAGAAAGTCATCAACCTCAATCAAATCTGAATTCCATATCAACAAAATTCCGCCCGATCTTCCATCAGAATTTAAAGTAATCCACTTGCACGGAGTCGCACCCCAATATTGACGCACAATCTTATCGTTACAAGCACTAAGCTTGGTCTCTTGAATCATAATAATTGTAGGCTTCCACCGTTGCACAAGCTTTTTTTAACTTCGATCGTTTATTAGGGTCGTTAAAACCATTGACATTCCAAAAAATTATGTTAAACATTTAAATTTATTGCAACCCCGTACAAACCAAACCTTAAAACAAGAGCAATCAAGATCCTTCCTTTTCTCCCGCCGCGAGATCATCTTTAAAAGCATTAGCATGATCTAAAATTGTGTTTGTAACAAAATCTTTTTCTTGTTCGGTGAATACGATACCCGAAGGGTGATCGTAGTTTTTAAGTTTGCCATAGAGGGTATTAAATTTATCCGCATACCTTTAGCCACCTTTGAATAATCACCGGATGCATTAAGATTACTTCTCGCACTACCACTTGTACGTGATGCCGCATCATCAGTATCTTCGTTTGAAGAGTTAATTTGCTTGCCAAACTCACTTCTTGACAAGGAGTTTGCAGCCTCCAAAGAAACTTCATTGTCAGAAACATTTTGGCTGTTATTGTTATTTTTCTTCGTAGAGTGCACAATTTCATGAGCTACAATGATATTGTTTGAAATTTGTCGTGAAGACAAAAAGGCAGATTACATAGGTGAAATGAACTTTTCTAACATTTTCATGAATATGTTAGCCAAAAGTTTAGTATTACATAAACTTATCGGTCTACACTCAATCGGAGATTTATGTGTTTCGGTTTTAGGAATTAGGAATAGGAAAATTTTGTTTCCTTATCCAAGACTTATTTTGGACCATCCAAAAATGTGCAAACCCTCATTGTTGACTATTCAACCATCCAAAAATGTGCAAATATAGGATTTGTGCACTCCATTAACTTTTGTTTTTACCAAGAGCAATCTTAGCTTTTATAAATACAAAGATAAGGATTTACAACGGCAGAGAAGTAGGAATATGCGGTTTTAGCTATCGGACAGTGATGATAGAGTTTGTGAACCATTTTGGACCAGAACACTAGCCTCTATATGAAACATGCCATAATTAACAAGGGTTCATACACACACAGAGAAAAAAAAAAAAAGAAGAAAGTAAACTAGAGATCATTTAACTCACTTAGGGAGAGAGAGTGTTTAATAACAAAAAAAATAACGGAGTCACATAGTGAAAGATGCCATCATGATCAACGAGTAGACGCATCTGAATATCATGTTGACCATGTAGGCAGTGGCCATGAATGATACAACTATATGTTAGTTCCTTCTAGCCAAGATAATTGAAATCGAAAAGTGCAAGCACCCCAATTCGAGTCCTTTGAGCATAACTCAATGGGAAAATGATCCGAAAAAGGTCTTGCAAGTCGCTTGAAGTTGATATTTGGAAAATGATCTTCCCAATCCGACGAGAAAATAAAACGGTCAATTTTGCTCTTCTTATTAGGTGGCCTATTCCAAGTATACTTCGCACCGGAAAGAGGTAAGTCGACAAGATCCAACTCATTACATAGGTCATCAAAGAATTTCATTGAATTCGAAGCTCTACGACAACCCCTCCTCTCCACCATGTATCTTATATCGTTGAAGTCTCCACCGAAACACAAAGACATTCCATTCCAATAACCATGCAAGGTAGCTAGTTCCATACGAAATATATTTTTTTCGTTCACAATGCAAGGACCATAAACACCAATTAAGACCCAACGGAAGTTATCCTCCAAATTCGACAAGAGATACTTATAGTAAAAGTTCCTTCAAGAAACTCATCAACCTCAATCAAATCTGAATTCCATATCAACAAAATTCCGCCCGATCTTCCATCAGAATTTAAAGCAATCCACTTGCACTGAGTCGCACCCCGACATTGAGGCACAATTTCATCGTTACAACCACTAAGCTTGGTCTCTTGAATCATAAGAATTGTAGGCTTCCACCGTTGCACAAGATTTTTTTAACTTCGATCGTTTATTAGGGTCGTTAAAACCATTGACATTCCAAGAAATTATGTTAAACATTTAAATTTATTGCAACCCCGTACAAACCAAACCTTAAAACAAGAGCAATCAAGATCCTTCCTTTTCTCCCGCCGCGAGCTCATCTTTAAAAGCATTAGCATGATCCAAAATTGTGTTTGTAACAAACTCTTTTTCTTGTTCGGTGAATACAATACCCGAAGGGTGACCGGAGTTTTTAAGTTTGCCATAGAGGGTATTAAATTTATCCGACATACCCCTTTGAATAATCACCGGATGCATTAATATTACTTCAAGCACTACCACTTGTACGTGATGACGCATCATCAGTATCTTCATTTGAAGAGTTAATTTTCTTGCCAAACTCACTTCTTGACAGGGATTTTGCAGCCTCCAAAAAAACTTCATGGTCAGAAACATTTTGGCTGGTATTGTTACATTTCTTCGTAGAGTGCACAATTTCATGAGCAACAATGATGTTGTTCGAGATTTGTCCTGAAGACAAAAAGGCAGATTAAATAGGTGAAATAGGTGAAATGAACTTTTCTAACATTTTCATGAATTTGTTAGCCAAAAGTTTAGTATTACATAAACTTATCGGTCTACACTTAATCAGAGATTTATGTGTTTCGGTTTTAGGAATTAGGAATAGGAAAATTTTGTTTCCTTATCCAAGACTTATTTTGGAAAGAAAATTTTAAACACAAAATTGGTTAAAAAGACCAAAATCAGCAATTCCTGGATGAAAAAGACATTTAGATTTTGATACTGTTTAAATGGACAAAAATGTAAAAATATCCAGGATGTAAACAGTTTCATCCTACACATTTTCAAATACTATTTTTATTTTTAATTTACATCAGGATGCATCCAGTTTCATCCTTGCTATTTTTTAAGTTTAAGTCAGGATGAATCCGGTTTCATCCTTGCTATTTTTTTGGTGTCCATTTCACCCATACTAATTTTTACTGTCCATTTGAACCATGTTTTAAAAATATTTGCACAAATAACCCATTTTTCGAATTTAAACTACTGCCGCCACTTGATCAACACAGTGTAGTTAAACTCATTTGGCTCAAAGACCCTGGCCACCATCGACTCAAACAGTTTAATGTTTATCTTGTCCATCAATTGAAATAGCTCCAAGAATCTTCCGCCATCCTATCTTTACAATGTGAATCTATTAAGATAGTAAAAGTTATCACATTGGGTGAAATCCCTCAATCTTTCATTTCATCAAAATGTCTTCTTGCTTCACCATGTAGGCAGTGTCCATGAATCATACAATACAATAATATGTCTTTGCATTTCCTCTAGTAACTATCTCGTCAAAGAGTATCTTTGCCTCATTCAACCGGCCTGAATTTCGAAGTCCACTTATGAATAAAAGAAGTATAAACAACTACATCCGGTACAACATTCAAATCTCTATATATCTCATTGAACAGAACCTGAGCTCCATCAATTAATTAAACCTCCTCTTCGGAGTGTATTTATGATCGCCGTTGGGGGCTCAAACATGGCCGAGAGGTAAATGGTCGCCTGTAAGGGCAAACCCTCATAGTTGACTATTCGACCATCCAAAGATGTGCAAATATAGGATTTGTGCACTCCATTAACTTTTGTTTTTACCAAGAGCAATCTTAGCTTTTATAAATACAAAGATAAGGATTTACAACGGCAGAGAAGTACGAATATGCGGTTTTAGCTATCGGACAGTGATGATAGAGTTTGTGAACCATTTTGGACCAGAACACTAGCCTCTATATGAAACATGCCATAATTAACAAGGGTTCATACACACACAAAGAAAAAAAGAAAAAGAAGAAAGTAAACTAGAGATCATTTAACTCACTTAGGGAGAGAGAGTGTTTAATAACAAAAAAAATAACGGAGTCACATAGTGAAAGATGCCATCATGATCAACGAGTAGACGCATCTGAATATCATGTTGACCATGTAGGCAGTGGCCATGAATGATACAACTATATGTGGTTACATTTCCTTTACTAATTAACCATCTCGTCCAGGAGTCTCTTTGCCGCATTCAAGCAGCCTGAATTGCAAAATATAAGTGTAAAAAACTACATCCGAATCATACAACATTCAAATATCTATGTATTTCATTGACGAGAACCAGAGCTTCATCAATTAACAGAACAGCGCAACCTACTCTGACCTTGGAACTAGGTTTACAGTTTACTTGAGTTTTGGGTTCGAAAAAAGTCAAAACTAGGAACCGACTATTAATTTTGGTCAAATTTCCGTATTTGTGTTTCCGTATTCTCTCCAAAATATCAAAATTTGGAATTACGCTATGTACCGCCTGGAAACATTACCCAGATAGACTCGAACACTGTTTCCTAGTAGCTCTATAAGTTTTTTTTTCCCTTATATATACATGGGCGCATGCATATAGCTCTTGTATCCCAGTTTTCATTGTTTCTTGATCCGCTTCTTGAAATAAAGAGTTTCATCAGTTTTTTCCTTTTCTTTCATGTTTCATCAGATAAGTAAATTCATTGAAGCCGTTTCAGGTAAAGAGAAGAAGAAAAATTGAAGTTCGTATTAAGTTTTTCTTCGACGATTTGGTATAAGCATGGAGTATTGTAGTTATACTCTGATTGATAAAGTTGGCGAAGGAACCTTCGGATACGTATGGAAAGCTATAGATAATCAAAGTGCTGATGGTTCTGAAATTGTAGCAATAAAGGAGATGAAGAAATTATATTCGTCCTTGGAAGAATGCCTTGAACTTCCAGAAGTCAGGGCATTGGTTAAACTCTATGGGGATCCGAATATCGTCGGACTCAGAAAACTCATCTTTGACAATCAGGTGTTATATTTGGTCTTTGATTACGAAGAATCTACTCTGTATCGCCTTATGCATGATAAGATCAATCTTTGTACGGATGCTGAGTTACTAAACGGGTTATTGGAGAACAGGATAGGCCTTTTTTCGGAGTCTCGGATACGACGCTGGTCTCGTCAAATCTTGCTAGCTCTTGCACAGATGCATCGTCCTGGTGGATATATGCATCGAGATCTAAAACCAGATAACTTGCTGGTCGCTAGAGATGGAGATTCAATAAAGATCGCGGATTTTGGTCAAGCTAGGGAAATTGATTCTAAATCACCGTGTTCAGATTATGTTACTACACGGATGTACCGCGCACCTGAAGTGTTGTTAAACTCGGTTTCGTATACCTCTGCTGTTGATATGTGGGCAGTTGGGGCTATAATGGCCGAACTGTATTCGTTTCGTCCTCTTTTTCCTGGTAAGAATCGAGCAGATCAGCTGTATAAGATTTGCAGTGTAATCGGAAGTCCAACTTATGAGTCGTGGGCAGAAGGAATACAACTTGCCAATTGGTGTGGTTACAAGTTTCCTCAAGTACATCCATATGGTATTTCTACAATGATACCATCTGCTAGTCATGAGGCTATAGATCTGATTAAATCCCTTTGTTCCTGGGATCCAAAAAACAGACCAACAGCTATGGAGGCTCTGAAGCATCCTTACTTTGCGCCCGATATGCGTGAATTGCCAGAAGCGACAACAAGTGCAAAATTGGAGCAGAGAATATATCCTAATCAGACTTGCTTTGGTGAAAAACTTCTTGGCCCTTTCTCCCCTGTTAGAGATATTACAATTGAAGATATGTTAAAGAGGGTTTGGGCAGAGGATACAAGTGCAAAGTTCGCGCAGAGAATATATCCTAATCAGACTTGCTTTGGTGTAGAACTTTTTGGCCCTTTCTCCCCTGTAGGAAACATGACAAGCCAAGATCTGTTTCAGAGTGTTTGGGGTTGCAGTTTAGATGCCTCTTTCAGAGAGATAACTCATCAGGAGAAGCAAACAGCAGCAGCGCATGCTTTCTAAAGTTGGGGATCGGCAAAGATGATGCAACAAAAGTTTATGAAGATTCTTTGATTTGTTTAATAATTAACTTCCCCTTATTTTCTTCGGAAAATGGGTCATTTGTCCAAATATATTTAAAAAATGATTCATATGGACGAGTAAAAATTTGTATGGGTGAAATGGACACCAAAAAATAGTAAGGATGAAACTGGATTCATCATGACTTAAACTTAAAAAAATAGCAAGGATGAAACTGGATTCATCCTGACTTAAACTTAAAAAATAGCAAGGATGAAACTGGATGCATCCTAGTATAAATTAAAAATAAGAAAATATTTGAAAATGGGTAGGATGAAAATGTTTACATCCTGACTATTTTTAAATTTTTGTCCATTTAAACAATATTAAAATCTAAATGTCCTTTTCACCCAAGAATTGTTGATTTTGGTCTTTTTAATCAATTTTGTGTATTTTTTTGTCTTCATTTTTCTTTTAAAGCTTTCATGCATGGCTTATGTTCATGTTTTTTTAATTTAGAGTGAGCAAGAATTTGAAAAAAAGTGTACGAAACTTAATGCTGATATTTTGATCTGTTTCTTCGACTCTCGATTGTGCTTTTAAGTAAAACTAAAAGATACTGAAATAAAATAAAATAATAATAATAAAGAAAACTATGTTTCTAACAAGAAAGATTGTTCCCTGGTTCCACACTAAGTTGAGTACAATAGGTATGAGTCGTATGACCCTAGATTGAACCACTTCCGAGTTTCCACCATTGCACTCCATACAGTGATTGCACGGATAGTTGGACTAAACCCTTGGTTAGAAGCGATAATTGGGTGAGTATTATGGGTGGGTATTATTCATACAAAACCAAATTGTTGTCTTAACTGAGATTACAAGCATCATAAGTTACTGTGTCTGGATCATTTATACCATCATGATATTAGTTACTGTTTCCATGACCATAGTATCCCTTGCCAGAAGCTCGTGGAAATTGTTTCTTTCCCTAGTCACAGTGGTCATTATTTCATTTATTTGAGAGAAAAAGTGAGTCTTCCGGCAATGTGTAAGGCCCAGTGCTAAGCTTCAATATGAACGATGGAGTCATGGGAGTTGGGATTTCCAACAGCATTTTAAATTTGAGTGGTCGTTTATGTAGTTGATTCGCTAATAGATTGAAAGAAAAGGGAAGATAGAATTGTATCCTGGAAAACGAAAAGTAAAAACCCAGTTTCTAACAAAAAAAAAAAGATTGTTCCCTGATTCCGTACTAAGTTGAGTACAGTAGATATGACCCGAAAATTGAAAATATAAAGAATTCTGACAAAAGAGAGCCTGGAAACATAAAATAGGTAACAACTAGAGATTCTCCTTAGCCCAACGTTTAATATTTTCACTCTGAAGATGGCCCCTTTTTGATTTTGACGCAACAACACATGAATATATCTGCTCAAGTGAACAAATAAAACCTCGATACCGACAAAATACATACAATTTTTATTATTATTAGGCATGATTTTCAGCTCGTCATTTCCCATTGATGAGCCTCTTCTTAACTTTTGCTATTTATTTCCAACAGAAAAAGGAGGAAAACCAACTCATGCAAAATAAATAAATGAATCTCACTCCTGATAACTTCACATTGATCTGCATATAACCCAAATAAAGCTTTCACCTAATATGATCAGCCAAACCGCGGTCATGATGCAACATCAAATCAGCAACTCGTCAAAGAAAAGGCATAATTGTTTAGAAGAATATGTTGGAAAGTGGGTACTCAGAGGATGAAATTCAGAGAACAGAAAAGAATGTTGTGTCACTAAGCTTCAAAGCCTTTTGATTCTTTTTAGAAAATATTTCGACCATTCCCAAATAATTGGCGAGTGCAATTAGTCAATGAATAATGCTTTTAGGATATGATGAAGCTCAAACAACGTTGTTGGATTCAAGAGTTGTACTCCCTTGATCCAACCAAAAACACACAGTATTTAGAGTCTCATGTTGCTTATATAGAAAACATAGATTTTTGATGTGTTGAAATGGGAGAAGGCCTTCGCTATTTAAAGAGGAATTCATGCCTGTTGGAGATTTCTTTCTATCTTCAATAGACGCTTTCAACAGGTATCCATTAATGGTATCTCTTGAAACAAACCCTATGGGAAGTTACACATCGATAAAACTTTCTGGTAACCGATACAGGTCGAATACATCCGGGAGTTACCACCCCCTACCCCCAGGATAGCGATAAACATTTATGAAAATATTCAACAGAATAGAGCATTTCGAATGTAGATACAACCTATTAGTTTTTAACATCGACAAGATCTACAAGCAAGAAACTGCAAATGTTATTGACAGATCTATAGAGGTTATTGTTCTATATAAAGAAACAACAAGAGTAAAAATAACAACTACCACTAACCTAGAAGTTGTAAAACAAAGACAGTAAATAAAGATAAAGACGAGTTACAAATAACACATTTTTTACACGGGATAAATAAGAAAACAAACTTATACTGCCAACACTCCCCCTCAATCTGATGGAGGGTGAAAACAATGCATCATTTGACAAGCCAAGTTGTAAAAGGTAGTAGAAGCAAGTCCTTCGGTGGAGAGGTCAGCTAGCTGTCGAGAAGAAGGTATGACTGAACTACAACAATTCCATCATCCATCAAATCCGAAAAAAAGTGATAATCAACTTCAATGTATTTTTTCATAGCATGGAAAGATGGATTTGCAGTTAGAAACTAAGCACCCATGTTTTCGCAGCATATTAAAAGAGGTTTAGTAGGAGTAGTGCGTAATTCTTCTCGCAGATTAAACCTCAAAATTAAACCGCATCACTTTTGCAGCTAAGACACTGAAAGTTTTCTACTTATCCTCTGTGGAACTTCTCGAGACGGTTTTTGCTTTTTATAGGACCACGAGGCTAGAGAATTTCCTAAGAAAACACAACAGCCTGAAGTAGAGCGCCTTGTATCAGGGAAGCCATCCCAATTAGAGTCAGAATAACTAGTAATGGAACTAATATTTCAAACTTAAATAGTATTGCCATAGCCAATTGTGCCTTTGAGATACCTGGGCACTCTTTTTACAATAAGCATGTGCGTAATTGTTGGAGAGTACATGAATTGAGAGATATAGTTGACTGCAAAGGTGATGTCAGGTCTTGTGAGAGTAAGATATTGAAAACCTCCAACTAAACTTCTGAATTCCAGATGATTTGTGAGAATCACAAGGTTTACAGTTGTTGGTACATGAAAATAATTTCCCCTTAATAGGACTACGAGTCCCTAGAGGAATGGTAAGCCCATGAGTTAACATGGGGACTTCGGGACTAGGGACGAAGGACGAAATAGTATATCCATGGAGTAGGAAGGATAAGGAATGAATTAATAGAGATGTGGAAGGTTTTATTGAGAGGAGTGGAAATAATGGTAAATAAGGAGGTATCTATGACATGTGGCATAATATCATAAGAAGAAGGATTTTGGGAAAAGCCTACAAAAGGAAGAACATAGTACAATAGAAAGCAAGTTCTCTCCCATACTATTCTAAGAAATTTTTTTGTAATGTAAGAAATGTCCATTCACATACAGATTTCTAGATAAATTTATGGTGTCACTGGTTTTCGAATTCTGAGAGATTTAGTATAAGGATTTAACTAAGAACTCCCCATTTGTTGTTAGAGTCCATCTCAGTTTATTTTGTTTCAGCACCCATTATTCATTTGTTTTGTAAAGCTTAATGTTCATGATTTGGTCGACTACTTCCATAATAAACAAACTTTCCAAAGTATCCCTGTTACAATTCATAGTGCTTGAGTTTATCAACTCAGACACAAGTGTGTTTTGTTTCTCTATGAGAAAGTGTCTGGTGAGACCTCTCCCCTTCCTGGCACCCAATTGTCATCCCATATCTTTATTGACATACCTTCCCAACCTCCTGTATGATATATTGTTTAATGTGATGAATTCCTTGTTGAATACATTTCCAAACCCAATATTTTTATATTTTTTCTTGGACGGCAAAGCACCGTAATTTTTGAAATATATTCCTGTTAAAATCTTTCCCAAGGTCGTTCGCATTACTAACTAATCTCCAAGAAATTTTGTTGACCATTGCTTGGTTCGTTTTGTTAGCTTTCTTGAAACCTAGCCCTCCTCTATCTTTAGGTATGCACGAAATATCGTATCTTATTTTTTATATACCTTTATAATTATAATTTTTACCCCCATCAGAAATCACGTTTTAAAGCATTAATTTTATCAGTTATTATTTTGATAACACAAAGAAACCCATATTGGAGAAGGGCATGTTTGATAAAACAGATTAATCATAACCATTGTACTAGGTTGCGGTACAACTTTGCCGGCCTAATTGGTAACTCTTTTGTTCCATTTTTTCAACTACATTATCAAAGGATTAAAGCTTACACTGATTCATAAAAAGAGCACCTAATGTCTTTAAGATCTCTTTTTTTTTTTTCAGAATCCTGTATATAACGCCTTTATGTTTGTTGTGTACTTTTTTACAAAAAAAACAAAAAAAAAACAGATGTTTGGCCTGAAGTCGAGCTTAAAATATTTAATTATGACATTTAACAAATTCTAACAACTACTTAAATTATTTTCCTTAAACAATAAATTAAACAGTCACCGGCAAAGAACATGTATTAGATTGGGGGAGCAGTTTTTGTCAATTTGATACCTTGATAAAAAAAAATCTTCTTAGTGAATTAGGAGCAAGAAAAGAGCTTTCATACACGGTATGAACAAGAGGGACAATGGATCCCCTGCCTAATGCCCCTTGAAGGATTAAATTCTTCGCAAGTTTCGCATATAAAAGGGCAACTATAGAGGATGCAGAAATCCATTGATAAAGGATCAATTGGCACAAATATATCCTCACTAAAGCCAAAGGATTTTAAATTTTTTATCAAAAAATTCTAGCTTACCCTGTTGAAAGTTTTCGACATGTCAATTTTATTTTATTTTTTTTGATCGGTCAAATAGAAATTTCATTTAAAAAAGGAACTTAAGGGGAGTACCTTAACCCAATGATTATAACCAAACAAAAAAGGGGAACCGAAAGGGGATTCGGCTACCCAAGAAAACAAACACAAAAATTATTGAGGCCGGTATAATGAATCCCATAAAGAGATCACCATATTTTCCGTAATCCCTAACATTCTTGTATTCGATTCAGCCCAAAAGAATGCTTGTAAGTTGATATCTCTTATGAGGCTTGCCAAGATTTTGTTTTTATTATCGAAGGTTCTTGCATTTCGCTCTTTCCATATACACCACCATATAGCTACCGGTATGTGATTAAAGATTTTCTAGGGTTCATTGTGTAGTAAATAGGATTCGAACTCAAAGATTTGTGAAGATTAAATTTAAAGGTTTAATAAAATTATATACAAAATTATTAACAATGGGTGCGAGAGGTAACCAAGACACTAGATTCCACTATTATGCAAAATTGAATGATAAATATTTCAAAACTCTATTCAATTCTTAAGTCCTCTTTTATCTTTAATTCACTATCAATCATACAGATTCTCAAACATTATTTGTAAACCTTAAGCATAGATTATCAAGAGATTAAACCAAGCATAACCTATCAAACTGAATAACAAATAATTAAGACAATCATTCAAATAATTTAAAACTCTGCAAAAGCAGCGATTAGGTGAATTATATAATTAAATGAAATAGTTACCCATTTATGTTGCGTGAATAGCTTCCTCCATTGCCTTGGTTACGAGGGATTTAGCTCATCATAGTAAAAATGCTCTCAAAATAATTTATTATGGCTCAAAAATGGTTTACAAATGATGAGAATATGAGAAATACAATAAAACCAGAGACCTACGACCCTCAGTGACAAAATAAGACTGCTGCAGCTTGTCGCAAACGCTGTGGCAAATAAGACTGCCTGATTTACGACCCACTGGTCTGAGTCGTTATTACTGTAGAAAAACGACTGCTGGTGCAGGTCCGTTCTTCATGTTCTTCATGTTCATCACGAACAGCAGCAGAGCAGCAGAGAGAATTGTGATTCTTCCTCTGCAGCTTCCTCTCTTCTCCTCCCAACTCTCGACCACCCTTCTAGGACTCATGTATCTCCTATTTATACATTCCAGGCACATCAAATCTCGCCATTAATTCCTCAAAATCTTCACAGTAAAGGAAAATTATTCTTGGGAATAATTTCTTATTTTCTTTCTCTGCATGCGTTAATTGTCTTGATAATTTCCACAATCTGTTGATATGCAACCTAAGAGAATATCTGCACTTAACTTCCACAACCCATGCAGCATCTTTACGTAATTTTCTTTCCAAGTTTAACCGATATCTCTTCTTTCCTGCTTTAATCGAGAATCGATTATCTGGCCAAGTTTGATCGATCCCAACCACCACAATATCTTCTTATATCCATGTCACATATACCCATTAAGTTTCGGCGATTTAATCTCCTTATAACACCTTCAAAAATCGATTGGAAAATCTACCAGTGTATAAAGAAAATTTCCCGCCAAAATTTATTTTTGAATTTGAGAAGAAGGGTGCCCCTTAACCAGAGCTGGGGTGCGAATAGCAATTGGAATGGAAATAGTAATTTTCCTGGGTTCCTCAAGCACATTTTTGGGGCGTTTCCGGTGCATTTTAGGGCGCATCCGGCATACTTTTGGGGTACTTCCGGTTCACTGTTTACAGAGGTCCACTGCCACATTTCAGTCACTTTCGCCGCAAAACCTTATTTTTCCAAAAACACCTACAAATAAATAAAATACCATAAAACGTACAAAAATGGGTACTGACAATATATACAATTGGGCTATATTAGACACATAAATGCGTCTATCAGTATGTTATTCCATATTCGACTAAGTCTTTCATTTCCTCAATTAAACTTCCAAGTCTTCATAGATGTAATGACATTAGGGTCGTATGACCATCCAAAGTCGCACCCTTCAACAAAGTAATCCCAAATTCTCCGGATTCTCCAACAACCATAAAACAAGTGTGAACTCGATTCATCATCTTCCTCACAAAAAACGACATACGCTAGAGACATCCATACCTCTTCTCAAAAGTGTATCCGCCGTCATTACCCGATCACGAGAGAGAAGCCAAAGAAAGAAATTCATTTTGTGAGGGTACTCATTACTCCAAACAACATTGATTGGATAATCCGCTCACCTTGATTGTCGTTGTCTTTAATTCCATACTTAACCGTATACTTACCATGATCACTACCAACCCAAATTCGGGTATCCATAATCCCTTCTTGGATAGAGATAGAAGAAACAAGATTTGATATGGATAACCCTTCAATTATAATAGTTTGAGAGTATCTTTGCCTAGACATAAACGCCCACCGTACACCATCTTCCCTAACTTCATACATACTAGCCACCACGACCTCCTTGGTCCTTGAAGCTTCATAATCCAAAGGAAACATATCACATAACCATCCTGCACCAAGCCAAGAGTCTTCCCAAAATCTAGTTTTCTTACCCGCTCCAATCTTGAATCTAATACTTTTATTGAAATCTTCAAGCTCTTTATAGATATTGAACCACAAGCTACCACCTTTCGATCATTCGGGTTGGGAGAGTTTCCCAACCGGTAATTGTTTCGCCAAATTTTTCGACTATGATCTTCCTCCATGAAGCATCTTTCTCCACGCCAAAGCGCCACCACCATTGTTTTAGCAATGCCGAGTTCACTTGCTTAGCTCTTCTTATACCACCACCTTTTTCTTTTGGTTTTGAAGACAATTCCCAACCAATATTGTGAATTCTTTTCTTATTGTCATCATCCTATAAGAAATTTCTCACAATTCTATCAATTTTCTTAGTTATGGATCAAGGAGCAAGACAAATAAAGAGATAATAAATGGGTAGACTAGCTAAAACACTTTTGATGAGAGTTAACTTACCTCCTGTTGCTATTAGTTTTCCATTCCAAGAAGTAACTCTTTTCCCACAAGTTTCAAGTGTTTTTCCCCATTTTTGAGTGCCTCCTACCTTGTCTCCCTAAGGTAAGCCAAGATATATGCTAGGAAAACTCGCATATTCGCATCCTAGCATGTTAGCATAATTTTCAAATCCTCCTCGACCGCGACTCCAAATAAGCTACTTTCAAATAAATTTATCTTCAAACCCGAAGTTAACTCGAAACAAAGAAGAAGGTAGCGAAGGTTATCAACTTGTTCTCTTAGCATCAAGAAAAATGATAGTGTCATTGGCACGATCAATTCATAAATATTTAATTGCATTCTTAATTTCTTCTTCACAAAAAGATCTCTCCAACCATATGCTTGCATTCTCATCAATACTCTTTAAACACATATTTTTGATTCTTGGACGCTTGTTTGAAATTTCTTTAAATGCTAACTCAAAATGATTTGCGATACCCAACTTGATTTCTTCTTTGTTTCCGGTCTATCGACCATTGATACGAAGGTTATTGATGTTGTTAAAATCTTTATGACCCCTCACTACTCGATGAAAATGTTCGGTGTTTCTATCTCCATCTCGAAAGTATCTAATTCTTGACTTTTTCCGCATCATTATGCTTTGACACGACGATGAGCCACATCAAACTCCATTTTATCCGTCACAAGCAGGTCTTCTTCACCTCGGTAAGACCCCTTTACTCATCTAGTTCATCTAACTCTCTCATCTTGGTAAGTGCCAAGTCAATTGCCCTATCAATGTTCCCAAAGAAGTCTCGATTCCACACCTTCAATTTCTCCTTCAAAGCATGTAACTTCTTGAAAAACATTCACCCGTCGTGCCTACAACAGAAAAAGATTCCCACCATTCTTTCATTAAAGAAATTATGTTAGTTCCTTCTAGCCAAGCTAATTGAAATCGAAAAGGGAAAGCACCCCAATTCGATTCCTTTGAGCATAACTCAATGGGAAAATGATCTGAAAAAGATCTTGCAAGTCGCTTGAAGTTGATATTTGGAAAATGATCTTCCCAATCCGACGAGAAAAGAAAACGGTCAATTTTCTCTTCTTATTAGGTGGCCTACTCCAATTATACTTACACCATGTATCTTATATCGTTGAAGTCTCCACCGAAACACAAAGGCATTCCATTCCAATAACCATGCAAGGTAGCTAGCTCCATACGAAATATTTTTTTTCGTTCACATTGCAAGGACCATAAAACACCAATTAAGACCCAACGGAAGTTATCCTCCAAATTCGACAAGAGATATTTATAGTAAAAGTTCCTTCAAGAAAGTCATCAACCTCAATCAAATCTGAATTCCATATCAACAAAATTCCGCCCGATCTTCCATCAGAATTTAAAGTAATCCACTTGCACGGAGTCGCACCCCAATATTGACGCACAATCTTATCGTTACAAGCACTAAGCTTGGTCTTGAATCATAATAATGTAGGCTTCCACCGTTGCACAAGCTTTTTTTAACTTCGATCGTTTATTAGGGTCGTTAAAACCATTGACATTCCAAAAAATTATGTTAAACATTTAAATTTATTGCAACCCGTACAAACCAAACCTTAAAACAAGAGCAATCAAGATCCTTCCTTTTCTCCCGCCGCGAGATCATCTTTAAAAGCATTAGCATGATCTAAAATTGTGTTTGTAACAAAATCTTTTTCTTGTTCGGTGAATACGATACCCGAGGGTGATCGTAGTTTTTAAGTTTGCCATAGAGGGTATTAAATTTATCCGCATACCTTTAGCCACCTTTGAATAATCACCGGATGCATTAAGATTACTTCTCGCACTACACTTGTACGTGATGCCGCATCATCAGTATCTTCGTTTGAAGAGTTAATTTGCTTGCCAAACTCACTCTTGACAAGGAGTTTGCAGCCTCCAAAGAAACTTCATTGTCAGAAACATTTGGCTGTTATTGTTATTTTTCTTCGTAGAGTGCACAATTTCATGAGCTACAATGATATTGTTTGAAATTTGTCGTGAAGACAAAAAGGCAGATTACATAGGTGAAATGAACTTTTCTAACATTTTCATGAATATGTTAGCCAAAAGTTTAGTATTACATAAACTTATCGGTCTACACTCAATCGGGAGATTTATGTGTTTCGGTTTTAGGAATTAGGAATAGGAAAATTTTGTTTCCTTATCCAAGACTTATTTTGGGACCATCCAAAAATGTGCAAACCCTCATTGTTGACTATTCGACCATCCAAAATGTGCAAATATAGGATTTGTGCACTCCATTAACTTTTGTTTTTACCAAGAGCAATCTTAGCTTTTATAAATACAAAGATAAGGATTTACAACGGCAGAGAAGTAGGAATATGCGGTTTTAGCTATCGGACAGTGATGATAGAGTTTGTGAACCATTTTGGACCAGAACACTAGCCTCTATATGAAACATGCCATAATTAACAAGGGTTCATACACACACAGAGAAAAAAAGAAAAGAAGAAAGTAAACTAGAGATCATTTAACTCACTTAGGGAGAGAGAGTGTTTAATAACAAAAAAAATAACGGAGTCACATAGTGAAAGATGCCATCATGATCAACGAGTAGACGCATCTGAATATCATGTTGACCATGTAGGCAGTGGCCATGAATGATACAACTATATGTTAGTTCCTTCTAGCCAAGATAATTGAAATCGAAAAGTGCAAGCACCCCAATCCGAGTCCTTTGAGCATAACTCAATGGGAAAATGATCCGAAAAAGGTCTTGCAAGTCGCTTGAAGTTGATATTTGGAAAATGATCTTCCCAATCCGACGAGAAAATAAAACGGTCAATTTGTTCTTATTAGGTGGCCTATTCCAAGTATACTTCGCACCGGAAAGAGGTAAGTCGACAAGATCCAACTCATTACATAGGTCATCAAAGAATTTCATTGAATTCGAAGCTCTACGACAACCCCTCCTCTCCACCATGTATCTTATATCGTTGAAGTCTCCACCGAAACACAAAGACATTCCATTCCAATAACCATGCAAGGTAGCTAGTTCCATACGAAATATATTTTTTCGTTCACAATGCAAGGACCATAAACACCAATTAAGACCCAACGGAAGTTATCCTCCAAATTCGACAAGAGATACTTATAGTAAAAGTTCCTTCAAGAAACTCATCAACCTCAATCAAATCTGAATTCCATATCAACAAAATTCCGCCCGATCTTCCATCAGAATTTAAAGCAATCCACTTGCACTGAGTCGCCCCCGACATTGAGGCACAATTTCATCGTTACAACCACTAAGCTTGGTCTCTTGAATCATAAGAATTGTAGGCTTCCACCGTTGCACAAGATTTTTTTAACTTCGATCGTTTATTAGGGTCGTTAAAACCATTGACATTCCAAGAAATTATGTTAAACATTTAAATTTATTGCAACCCGTACAAACCAAACCTTAAAACAAGAGCAATCAAGATCCTTCCTTTTCTCCCGCCGCGAGCCTCATCTTTAAAAGCATTAGCATGATCCAAAATTGTGTTTGTAACAAACTCTTTTCTTGTTCGGTGAATACAATACCCGAAGGGTGACCGGAGTTTTTAAGTTTGCCATAGAGGGTATTAAATTTATCCGACATACCCCTTTGAATAATCACCGGATGCATTAATATTACTTCAAGCACTACCACTTGTACGTGATGACGCATCATCAGTATCTTCATTTGAAGAGTTAATTTTCTTGCCAAACTCACTTCTTGACAGGGATTTTGCAGCCTCCAAAAAAACTTCATGGTCAGAAACATTTTGGCTGGTATTGTTACATTTCTTCGTAGAGTGCACAATTTCATGAGCAACAATGATGTTGTTCGAGATTTGTCCTGAAGACAAAAGGCAGATTAAATAGGTGAAATAGGTGAAATGAACTTTTCAACATTTTCATGAATTTGTTAGCCAAAAGTTTAGTATTACATAAACTTATCGGTCTACACTTAATCAGAGATTTATGTGTTTCGGTTTTAGGAATTAGGAATAGGAAAATTTTGTTTCCTTATCCAAGACTATTTTGGAAAGAAAATTTTAAACACAAAATTGGTTAAAAAGACCAAAATCAGCAATTCCTGGATGAAAAAGACATTTAGATTTTGATAGTTTAAATGGACAAAAATGTAAAAATATCCAGGATGTAAACAGTTTCATCCTACACATTTTCAAATACTATTTTTATTTTTAATTTACATCAGGATGCATCCAGTTTCATCCTTGCTATTTTTAAGTTTAAGTCAGGATGAATCCGGTTTCATCCTTGCTATTTTTTGGTGTCCATTTCACCCATACTAATTTTTACTGTCCATTTGAACCATGTTTTAAAAATATTTGCACAAATAACCATTTTTCGAATTTAAACTACTGCCGCCACTTGATCAACACAGTGTAGTTAAACTCATTTGGCTCAAAGACCCTGGCCACCATCGACTCAAACAGTTTAATGTTTATCTTGTCCATCAATTGAAATAGCTCCAAGCATCTTCCGCCATCCTATCTTTACAATGTGAATCTATTAAGATAGTAAAAGTTATCACATTGGGTGAAATCCCTCAATCTTTCATTTCATCAAAATGTCTTCTTGCTTCACCATGTAGGCAGTGTCCATGAATCATACAATACATAATATGTCTTTGCATTTCCTCTAGTAACTATCTCGTCAAAGAGTATCTTTGCCTCATTCAACCGGCCTGAATTTCGAAGTCCACTTATGAATAAAAGAAGTATAAACAACTACATCCGGTACAACATTCAAATCTCTATATATCTCATTGAACAGAACCTGAGCTCCATAAATTATTAAACCTCCTCTTCGGAGTGTATTTATGATCGCCGTTGGGGGCTCAAACATGGCCGAGAGGTAAATGGTCGCCTGTAAGGGCAAACCCTCATAGTTGACTATTCGACCATCCAAAGATGTGCAAATATAGGATTTGTGCACTCCATTAACTTTTGTTTTTACCAAGAGCAATCTTAGCTTTTATAAATACAAAGATAAGGATTTACAACGGCAGAGAAGTACGAATATGCGGTTTTAGCTATCGGACAGTGATGATAGAGTTTGTGAACCATTTTGGACCAGAACACTAGCCTCTATATGAAACATGCCATAATTAACAAGGGTTCATACACACACAAAGAAAAAGAAAAAAAGAAAAAGAAGAAAGTAAACTAGAGATCATTTAACTCACTTGGGAGAGAGAGAGTGTTTAATAACAAAAAAAATAACGGAGTCACATAGTGAAAGATGCCATCATGATCAACGAGTAGACGCATCTGAATATCATGTTGACCATGTAGGCAGTGGCCATGAATGATACAACTATATGTGGTTACATTTCCTTTACTAATTAACCATCTCGTCCAGGAGTCTCTTTGCCGCATTCAAGCAGCTGAATTGCAAATATAAGTGTAAAAAACTACATCCGAATCATACAACATTCAAATATCTATGTATTTCATTGACGAGAACCAGAGCTTCATCAATTAACAGAACAGCGCAACCTACTCTGACCTTGGAACTAGGTTTACAGTTTACTTGAGTTTTGGGTTCGAAAAAAGTCAAAACTAGGAACCGACTATTAATTCTGGTCAAATTTCCGTATTGTGTTTCCGTATTCTCTCCAAAATATCAAAATTTGGAATTACGCTATGTACCGCCTGGAAACATTACCCAGATAGACTCGAACACTGTTTCCTAGTAGCTCTATAAGTTTTTTTTCCCTTATATATACATGGGCGCATGCATATAGCTCTTGTATCCCAGTTTTCATTGTTTCTTGATCCGCTTCTTGAAATAAAGAGTTTCATCAGTTTTTTCCTTTTCTTTCATGTTTCATCAGATAAGTAAATTCATTGAAGCCGTTTCAGGTAAAGAGAAGAAGAAAAATTGAAGTTCGTATTAAGTTTTTCTTCGACGATTTGGTATAAGCATGGAGTATTGTAGTTATACTCTGATTGATAAGTTGGCGAAGGAACCTTCGGATACGTATGGAAAGCTATAGATAATCAAAGTGCTGATGGTTCTGAAATTGTAGCAATAAAGGAGATGAGAAATTATATTCGTCCTTGGAAGAATGCCTTGAACTTCCAAGAAGTCAGGGCATTGGTTAAACTCTATGGGGATCCGAATATCGTCGGACTCAGAAAACTCATCTTTGACAATCAGGTGTTATATTTGGTCTTTGATTACGAAGAATCTACTCTGTATCGCCTTATGCATGATAAGATCAATCTTTGTACGGATGCTGAGTTACTAAACGGGTTATTGGAGAAGGATAGGCCTTTTTCGGAGTCTCGGATACGACGCTGGTCTCGTCAAATCTTGCTAGCTCTTGCACAGATGCATCGTCCTGGTGGATATATGCATCGAGATCTAAAACCAGATAACTTGCTGGTCGCTAGAGATGGAGATTCAATAAGATCGCGGATTTTGGTCAAGCTAGGGAAATTGATTCTAAATCACCGTGTTCAGATTATGTTACTACACGGATGTACCGCGCACCTGAAGTGTTGTTAAACTCGGTTTCGTATACCTCTGCTGTTGATATGTGGGCAGTTGGGGCTATAATGGCCGAACTGTATTCGTTTCGTCCTCTTTTTCCTGGTAAGAATCGAGCAGATCAGCTGTATAAGATTTGCAGTGTAATCGGAAGTCCAACTTATGAGTCGTGGGCAGAAGGAATACAACTTGCCAATTGGTGTGGTTACAAGTTTCCTCAAGTACATCCATATGGTATTTCTACAATAATGATACCATCTGCTAGTCATGAGGCTATAGATCTGATTAAATCCCTTTGTTTTGGGATCCAAAAAAACAGACCAACAGCTATGGAGGCTCTGAAGCATCCTTACTTTGCGCCCGATATGCGTGAATTGCCAGAAGCGACAACAAGTGCAAATTGGAGCAGAGCAGAGAATATATCCTAATCAGACTTGCTTTGGTGAAAAACTTCTTGGCCCTTTCTCCCCTGTTAGAGATATTACAATTGAAGATATGTTTAAAGAGGTTTGGGCAGAGGATACAAGTGCAAAGTTCGCGCAGAATATATCCTAATCAGACTTGCTTTGGTGTAGAACTTTTTGGCCCTTTCTCCCCTGTAGGAAACATGACAAGCCAAGATCTGTTTCAGAGGTTTTGGGGTTGCAGTTTAGATGCCTCTTTCAGAGAGATAACTCATCAGGAGAAGCAGACAAGCAGCAGCGCGCTTTCTAAAGTTGGGGATCGGCAAAGATGATGCAACAAAAGTTTATGAAGATTCTTTGATTTGTTTAATAATTAACTTCCCCTTATTTTCTTCGGAAAATGGGTCATTTGTCCAAAATATTTAAAAAATGATTCATATGGACGAGTAAAAATTTGTATGGGTGAAATGGACACCAAAAAATAGTAAGGATGAAACTGGATCATCATCGACTTAAACTTAAAAAAATAGCAAGGATGAAACTGGATTCATCCTGACTTAAACTTAAAAAATAGCAAGGATGAAACTGGATGCATCTAGTATAAATTAAAAATAAGAAAATATTGAAAATGGGTAGGATGAAATGTTTACATCCTGACTATTTTAAATTTTTGTCCATTTAAACAATATTAAAATCTAAATGTCCTTTTCACCCAAGAATTGTTGATTTTGGTCTTTTTAATCAATTTTGTGTATTTTTTTGTCTTCATTCTTTTTTTTAAAGCTTTCATGCATGGCTTATGTTCATGTTTTTTTAATTAGAGTGAGCAAGAATTTGAAAAAAAAAGTGTACGAAACTTAATGCTGATATTTGATCTGTTTCTTCGACTCTCGATTGTGCTTTTAAGTAAAACTAAAAGATACTGAAATAAAATAAAATAATAATAAAAAAAACTATGTTTCTAACAAGAAAGATTGTTCCCTGGTTCCACACTAAGTTGAGTACAATAGGTATGAGTCGTATGACCCTAGATTGAACCACTTCCGAGTTTCCACCATTGCACTCCATACAGTGATTGCACGGATAGTTGGACTAAACCCTTGGTTAGAAGCGATAATTGGGTGAGTATTATGGGTGGGTATTATTCATACAAAACCAAATTGTTGTCTTAACTGAGATTACAAGCATCATAAGTTACTGTGTCTGGATTCATTTATACCATCATGATATTAGTTACTGTTTCCATGACCATAGTATCCCTTGCCAGAAGCTCGTGGAAATTGTTTCTTTCCCTAGTCACAGTGGTCATTATTTCATTTATTTGAGAGAAAAAGTGAGTGTTCCGGCCAATGGTAAGGCCCAGTGCTAAGCTTCAATATGAACGATGGAGTCATGGGAGTTGGGATTTCCAACAGCATTTTAAATTTGAGTGGTCGGTTTATGTAGTTGATTCGCTAATAGATTGAAAGAAAAGGGAAGATAGAATTGTATCCTGGAAAACGAAAGTAAAAACCCAGTTTCTAACAAAAAAAAAAAAGATTGTTCCCTGATTCCGTACTAAGTTGAGTACAGTAGATATGACCGAAAATTGAAAATATAAAGAATTCTGACAAAAGAGGCCTGGAAACATAAATAGGTAACAACTAGAGATTCTCCTTAGCCCAACGTTAATATTTTCACTCTGAAGATGGCCCCCTTTTTGATTTTGACGCAACAACACATGAATATATCTGCTCAAGTGACAATAAAACCTCGATACCGACAAAATACATACAATTTTATTATTATTAGGCATGATTTCAGTCGTCATTTCCCATTGATGAGCCTTTCTTAACTTTTGCTATTTATTTCCAACAGAAAAGGAGGAAAAACAACTAATGCAAAATAAATAAATGAAATCTCACTCTGATAACTTCACATTGATCTGCTATAACCCAAATAAAAGCTTTCACCTAGAGATCAGCCAAACCGCGGTCATGATGAACATCAAATCAGCAACTGTCAAAAGAAAAGGCATAATTGTTTAGAAGAATATGTTGGAAAGTGGGTACTCAGAGGATGAAATTCAGGAGAGAGAACAGAAAAATGTTGTGTCACTAAGCTTCAAAGCCTTTGATTCTTTTTAGAAAATATTTCGACCATTCCCAAATAATTGGCGAGTGCAATTAGTCAATGAATAATGCTTTTAGGATATGATGAAGCTCTAACAACGTTGTTGGATTCAAGAGTTGTACTCCCTTGATCCAACCAAAAACACACAGTATTTAGAGTCTCATGTTGCTTATATAGAAAACATAGATTTTTGATGTGTTGAAATGGGAGAAGGCCTTCGCTATTTAAAGAGGAATTCATGCCTGTTGGAGATTTCTTTCTATCTTCAATAGACGCTTTCAACAGGTATCCATTAATGGTATCTCTTGAAACAAACCCTATGGGAAGCTACACATCGATAAAACTTTCTGGTAACCGATACAGGTCGAATACATCCGGGAGTTACCACCCCCTACCCCCAGGATAGCGATAAACATTTATGAAAATATTCAACAGAATAGAGCATTTCGAATGTAGATACAACCTATTAGTTTTTAACATCGACAAGATCTACAAGCAAGAAACTGCAAATGTTATTGACAGATCTATAGAGGTTATTGTTCTATATAAAGAAACAACAAGAGTAAAAATAACAACTACCACTAACCTAAGTTGTAAAACAAAGACGTAAATAAAGAAAGACAGTTACAATAACAGATTTTTTACACGGGATAAATAAGAAAACAAACTTATACTGCCAACACTCCCCCTCAATCTGATGGAGGGTGAAAACAATGCATCATTTGACAAGCCAAGTTGTAAAAGGTAGTAGAAGCAAGTCCTTCGGTGGAGAGGTCAGCTAGCTGTCGAGAAGAAGGTATGACTGAACTACAACAATTCCATCATCCATCAAATCCGGAAAAAAAGTGATAATCAACTTCAGTGTCTTTTTTCATAGCATGGAAAGATGGATTTGCAGCTAGAAATAAGCACCCATGTTTTCGCAGCAGATTAAAAGAGGTTTAGTAGGAGTAGTGCGTAATTCTTCTCGCAGATTAAACCTGAAAATTAAACCGCTTCACTTTTGCAGCTAAGACACTGAAAGTTTTGTACTCAGTCTCTGTGGAACTTCTCGAGACGGTTTTTGCTTTTTTTAGGACCACGAGGCTAGAGAATTTCCTAAGAAAACACAACATCCTTAAGTAGAGCGCCTTGTATCAGGGAAGCCATCCCAATTAGAGTCAGAATAACTAGTAATGGAACTAATATTTCCAACTTAAATAGTATTGCCAGAGCCAATTGTGCCTTTGAGATACCTGGGCACTCTTTTTACAATAAGCATGTGCGTAATTGTTGGAGAGTACATGAATTGGGAGATATAGTTGACTGCAAAGATGATGTCAGGTCTTGTGAGAGTAAGATATTGAAAACCTCCAACTAAACTTCTGAATTCCAGATGATTTGTGAGAATATCACGATCATGTAAAGTCCCCTTTTTCAGTAGATGCAGGAGTATCACAAGGTTTACAGTTGTTGGTAAATGAAAATAATTTCCCCTTAATAGGACTACTAGTCCCTAGAGGAATGGTATGCCCATGAGTTAACATGGGGACTTCGGGACTAGGGCCGAAGGACGAAATAGTATATCCATGGAATAGAAAGGATAGGGAATGAATTAATAGAGATGTGGAAGGTTTTATTGAGAGGAGTGGCAATAATGGTAAATAAGGAGGTACCTATGACATGTGGCATAATATCATAAGAAGAAGGATTTTGGGAAAAGCCTACAAAAGGAAAGACATAGTACAATAGAAAGCAAGTTCTCTATCATACTATTCTAAGAAGAGTTGTTTTAATGTAAGAAATGTCCATTCACATACAGATTTCCAGATAAATTTATGGTGTCACTGGTTTTCGAATTCTGAGAGATTTAATATATGATTTAACTCAGAACTCCCCATTTGTTGTTAGAGTCCATCTCAGTTTATCTTGTTTCAGCACCCATTATTCATTTGTTTTGTAAAGCTTAATGTTCATGATTCGGTCGACCAATTCCATAATAAACAAACTTTCCAAAGTATCCCTGTTACAATTCATAGTGCTTGAGTTTATCAACTCAGACACAAGTGTGTTTTGTTTCTCTGTGAGAAAGTGTCTGGTGAGACCTCTCCCCTTCCTGGCACCCAATTGTCATCCAATATCTTTATTGACATACCTTCCCAACCTCCTGTATGATATATGTTTAATGTGATGAATTCCTTGTTGAATACATTTCCAAACCCAATATTTTTATCTTTTTTCTTGGACGGCAAGGCACCGTAATTTTTGAAATATTTTCCTTTTAAAATCTTTCCCAAGGTCGTTCGCATTACTAACTAATCTCCAAGCAATTTTTTTGACCATTTCTTGGTTCGTTTTGTTAGCTTCCTTGAAACCTAGCCCTCCTCTATCTATAGGTATGCACGAAATATCGTATGCTTTTATGTATATACCTTTATAATTATAATTTTTACCCCCATAAGAAATCACGTTGTAAAGCATTAATTTTATTAGTTATTATTTTGATAACACAAAGAAACCCATATTGGAGAAGGGCATGTTTGATAAAACTGATTAATCATAACCATTGTACTAGGTTGCGATACAACTTTGCCAGCCTAATTAGTAACTCTTTTGTTCCATTTTTTCAATGACATTATCAAAGGATTAAAGCTTACACTGGTTTATAAAAGAGCACCTAATGTCTTTAAGATCTCTTTTTTTTTCAGAATCCTGTATATAACGCCTTTATGTTTTGTGGACTTTTTTACAAAAAAAAAAAAAAAAAAAAAAATGCTTGGCCTGAAGTCGAGCTTAAAATATTTAATTATGACATTTAACAAATTCTAACAACTACTTAAATTATTTTCCTTAAACAATAAATTAAACAGTCACCGGCAAAGAACATGTATTAGATTGGGGGAGCAGTTTTTGTCAATTTGATACCTTGATAAAAAAAAATCTTCTTAGTGAATTAGGAGCAAGAAAAGAGCTTTCATACACGGTATGAACAAGAGGGACAATGGATCCCCTGCCTAATGCCCCTTGAAGGATTAAATTCTTCGCAAGTTTCGCATATAAAAGGGCAACTATAGAGGATGCAGAAATCCATTGATAAAGGATCAATTGGCACAAATATATCCTCACTAAAGCGAAAGGATTTTAAATTTTTATCAAAAAATCTAGCTTACCCTGTTGAAAGTTTTCGACATGTCAATTTTATTTTATTTTTTTGATCGGTCAAATAGAAATTTCATTTAAAAAAGGAACTTAAGGGGAGTACCTTAACCCAATGATTATAACCAAACAAAAAAGGGGAACCGAAAGGGGATTCGGCTACCCAAGAAAACAAACACAAAAATTATTGAGGCCGGTATAATGAATCCCATAAAGAGATCACCATATTTTCCGTAATCCCTAACATTCTTGTATTCGATTCAGCCCAAAAGAATGCTTGTAAGTTGATATCTCTTATGAGGCTTGCCAAGATTTTGTTTTTATTATCGAAGGTTCTTGCATTTCGCTCTTTCCATATACACCACCATATAGCTACCGGTATGTGATTAAAGATTTTCTAGGGTTCATTGTTGTAGTAAATAGGATTCGAACTCAAAGATTTGTGAAGATTAAATTTAAAGGTTTAATAAAATTATATACAAAATTATTAACAATGGGTGCGAGAGGTAACCAAGACACTAGATTCCACTATTATGCAAAATTGAATGATAAATATTTCAAAACTCTATTCAATTCTTAAGTCCTCTTTTATCTTTAATTCACTATCAATCATACAGATTCTCAAACATTATTTGTAAACCTTAAGCATAGATTATCAAGAGATTAAACCAAGCATAACCTATCAAACTGAATAACAAATAATTAAGACAATCATTCAAATAATTTAAAACTCTGCAAAAGCAGCGATTAGGTGAATTATATAATTAAATGAAATAGTTACCCATTTATGTTGCGTGAATAGCTTCCTCCATTGCCTTGGTTACGAGGGATTTAGCTCATCATAGTAAAAATGCTCTCAAAATAATTTATTATGGCTCAAAAATGGTTTACAAATGATGAGAATATGAGAAATACAATAAAACCAGAGACCTACGACCCTCAGTGACAAAATAAGACTGCTGCAGCTTGTCGCAAACGCTGTGGCAAATAAGACTGCCTGATTTACGACCCACTGGTCTGAGTCGTTATTATGTAGAAAAACGACTGCTGGTGCAGGTCCGTTCTTCATGTTCTTCATGTTCTTCATCTTCATCACAACAGCAGCAGCAGCAGAGAGAATTCGTGATTCTTCCTCTGCAGCTTCCTCTCTTCTCCTCCCAACTCTCGACCACCCTTCTAGGACTCATGTATCTCCTATTTATACATTCCAGGCACATCAAATCTCGCCATTAATTCCTCAAAATCTTCACGTAAAGGAAAATTATTCTTGGGAATAATTTCTTATTTTCTTTCTCTGCATGCGTTAATTGTCTTGATAATTTCCACAATCTGTTGATATGCAACCTAAGAGAATATCTGCACTTAACTTCCACAACCCATGCAGCATCTTTACGTAATTTTCTTTCCAAGTTTAACCGATATCTCTTCTTTCCTGCTTTAATCGAGAATCGATTATCTGGCCAAGTTTGATCGATCCCAACCACCACAATATCTTCTTATATCCATGTCACATATACCCATTAAGTTTCAGCGATTCAATCTCCTTATAACACCTTCAAAAATCGATTGGAAAATCTACCAGTGTATAAAGAAAATTTCCCGCCAAAATTTATTTTTGAATTTGAGAAGAAGGGTGCCCCTTAACCAGAGCTGGGGTGCGAATAGCAATTGGAGTGGAAATAGTAATTTTCTGGGTTCCTCAAGCACATTTTTGGGGCGTTTCCGGTGCATTTTAGGGCGCATCCGGCATACTTTCGGGGTACTTCCGGTTCACTGTTTACAGAGGTCCAATGCCACATTTTCAGTCACTTTCGCCGCAAAACCTTATTTTTCCAAAAACACCTACAAATAAATAAAATACCATAATAAGCACAAAAATGGGTACTGACAATATATACAATTGGGCTATATTAGACACATAAATGCGTCTATCAAATACCCCCAAACTTATTATTTGCTAGTCCCGAGCAAATCAAATAGAAAATAAAATCCTAACTCACTGTCGCAGGCATCGTCGATTGCATATAGCGCATGCAACAAGCCTTTAAACCCCAAGGTGGCCCTAGTGTCCGAGTTATAGTCTCGGGAGGGCTTACAAGAGATATACCCACAAAACCTTAATATTCCAGACCCTAGCTATCTACAACGAACCTTGGAAGGCACTAAAGAATCTCCTTAGTTGGCATACAATCATTGACTATAGGAGGAAGTACCCTGATGCGAAATTCCAATTGTTGTACACGAGTTTGCACTCAAGCATACTAAAATTCATATATAAGTGACAGAGCTCTACTCAGATAGTTGCACTATGGACATCATATTCGGAGTCAAACTAATCATATGGATAGATCAAGAAGATGGATATAGAAAAACATAGATGGTTTTGATGTTTACTAAGTGAACGGCGTTTCCCATATCTGTCTGAAGTCCTACGCCAAAATGAACCTATCCTAATGGATTGAGATACTAGTCTGACTAATATCAACACACTGGCATATACAAGGGTACCAGTGGTCAATAACCTAATTCTAGGTCAACACAACTGGCATATACAAGGATACCAGTGGTCGACTTTATTGAATTTATTCCTTTTGGTCAAATGGTCTGGTCTCATTTTTTTTTTTTTTCAATTTTTTTTTTCAACTTTTTTTTTTCTTTTTTTTCTTTTTTTTTTTTTTTTTCATGGTATCTCAATCACTCTAATTCACCCTAGCATTGGTAACAACTTGAATCGTGGGCCCCACCTATCACTTAGAGAAACATGGTTTAAAAACAAAATAAAATAAAATAAAAATAGAAGTGCAAAGGACTCAACGAGATATGGTGAAACTATCATGTTATTTCTAACACCTGAGATCTGTGCTTTTATGAATAGACTCTATAGATGTTTCCATCTAATCAGATTGGTTCCTCAACTCCTACAACCAAGATGCTTCCATCCACTTAGATTAGTTAGTGCAAACCTTAATATGCATAAATTTCTAGGTTCTGGAGTTTAATAATTGCAACTAAAAAGTTTCTCCCATACCCCCAAACTTAAATCTAACATTGTCCTCAATGTTCTAAAGATGAAATTAAAAGCATGAACAAGGAGAAACGGTTACTATTTGAAGCAAATGAGTTAAGGAAGGATATTACCGTGTTGCATGAGATTGGGTTACCTCCCAAGAAGTGCTAAGTTTAAAGTCTTCAGCCAGACTTAGAAAAGGATTGGTCAACTCGAACCATAAAGTAACAGTCGAAATAACTGTGGGTCTTCAAAACCAAATAGAGATGACCATAGGAAACTGCAGTGAACCAAGAAAATGGACAAGAATAGCATGCCCTTACCTAGTTTCCTGAAAACTATCGCTAATTGCGGTTCAGGTCCTATGAAAGGGTCTAAATAGAATATTTTCATTGGATGCGTTTCTTTATAGATGGGATCCGAATCACTAGGTCTTAGAGTCTGTAAAAACTCAAATACGAACTTAGAATCACGAAGTAATAACCTAAATAATTGAGGATCCTCTAAGTCAATCAGATATGACTTACATAGTTGACCACAGTGAGAGTAGTGGTCATTCTTAGGAAAATGTGTCGATTCTATTAACCTAAAGTACTTAGGCTTAGTCTCAGAACTTAATATTCGACTCATTTGAAACGTTCCCACAGTTGGAAGAAAACTATTTTGTGGGAAAACAAAGTCAATCTGGGTATCATATCCTGAGCAAACCACATCAACCAGAGGATGGGTTTCTAATAACTGAACTCCTTCATGGACATCATTAGGCTCGGGAAAACGAGTATGAAGGTAATCTTGTAAAATAGTCGAGGCTCAGATATCAAGTCCTAAGTGTGGGGACTTTCTGAGAGTTAAAGGTAAGGCACTAGGGAAGTGATAATCACCCCCAAACTTAGAGTTTTCAGTGTCTCTAGATAGACCTCTAATTATTTCTTGAATTTCCGTATCTTCAAATTCAAGAGATTCTTCTAAGTTATTATCAGGTAGTGCATCTTTACTTATCTCTACGGGTCTATCTTCTTCTTCCAAGACTATTGTTTCTAAGTCGCTAGACTATAAAACAGTATTTTCGAAATGAACCCGTTCCTCTAACCCACTATCGGCTTCGTAATCAAAAGGAAAAACTACATCATCTAAAACGGTGGTATACCTAATCAAATCCTCTTCCTTTTGAATAGGTGAATAATCATAAAAATTATTTGGATTTGAACTAGAAATAATATAATCACTATACAACTCAATTGGATTACTAGACTCCTGATCACTATGCCTACATATTTCAGATTCTTCATTACTGCTATCCTCATCATCATAGTACGAAGATGATTGAACCTTATCTAAATAAGTAGTGTCTTTTATTCTAACCTCGTCCTCTAAATTAGGCAAATATTCACTATTTACATCAAGGGTAAAATTGGAAACACTATTTGGAAATTTAGATCTTTTAGAGAAGTTCTATTGTGGGTCTCTAACAAAAGCTTTTAGGCCGACTCACATGAATTCCTGACGTAATCTAGGAAATCAGGTAAAGAAATTTCACTGATTGCATTATTTTCGTCCATAACTAAGTTATTCATTTCAGCGAACTTACGTGATGTCTCAGCTAACTTACGTGTCGACTCAAGTAAAGAGGAATTAGCAGAATTTTTCTCGTATGACTGATGGTTGTGAGGATAGTGATTGGGCTCACAATGGTATGAACCATAACCTTGAAAAGTTTGGCGTTCCCAACCACTATTCCCAACATGGTAATAAAACTGATGATGTTCATATTCAAATTCAGGTCGATATTCATTTTATTGGCTTCTATCATACAGGTCGACATTCTTAATTGCAGGGAATTCTACACAATCACAAACAAGGCTGACTCGACCAAATCAAACCTATAAAATCTAGCAAACAAAAAGCATGATGGCTCCACTTAGATTGTTTCTAGACCAACTTCTATCTTTCGAAAGGGAATTCGTTACAATTTAAGCAAACCCCTCTGGAATCAATCCGAGTCAAAGTAAGTTGAATTGAGGCAAGGGAAGCTCAGTGGAGCTTTGATACCCAAGGCCTCACCGCTATCACAAGGCGGCGCAGTCACGCATTCAACTCACAGAAACCATCATGAACTTTGGAGTGTGCTTAAAGAGAAACCAATATTTTTCGAACGAGTTTCCTATAAGCTCGTTACCCTATCGGTCTCGTTCTATTCCAAATTTAAATTGGGTTCGCGTTAGGTTTTGTTTTCCTAAGGCGGGCAAGAAGGGAGCGGTGATGAAATCCAAACCCTTATCTTGTATTGGCCAGGCCTTTCCCTTTACTAGGAATTTAAAAACAGTCCAAATTCGTCCTCAATCAAGGACTCACCTTAAGGAATACATGATAGACACATTTTTGTGTCTAATTTGATCTCAATACTATATGTTGGCACTCGATTTTGTACTAATTTTGTTATTTTATGTATTTGTAGGTATTTTTTGGAATAAATATTTTAAGAAAATTCGGCTCGAAAAGTTGATTTTGGCACCCGGAGGGCACGTGTTATTCGGACTCCCAAGTTTGGATAAGGGGTAACCTAATTACTAAGGGGCACCCCAGGTCACCCAAGGCATCTGCTATTCGCACCCCAGTCCAGGATAAGGGGCACCTTCTTCAACAATTCAAATTCTCAAAATTGGCGGGAAAAATGTTCACACACAGGAGAATTTTCGATCGAAGAAATGAAGTAGTGGTAGGTCGATTCAATGGCTGAATTTTGGTAGAAAGATGTGATTTATCCTAAGGAAGATAGTTTGGTGTCGAATTTGATCGGAATTGTCTGGAAATATCGATTTGATTCTCGAGCTCAAAAAAGAGCTACACGGAGTGTGAACACGGCCTGTACACGGTGTTGTGTGTGTTTTGGTTGTGCATGGAAGTGTTTTGGAGGAGTGGATGACTTATGAGGCATGTATAAGGCTTACTAGAGCGTGCAGGATCAAAGTTTACGTGTGACAAAGTTATAATTGGAAATTATCGTTAACTAAGGGAAGCGAGAGCAATGACGGATTAAATGGAGAAATACGCAAGTAATGGTCGGATATTTGGTCTAAAACACTATAAATACAAGGCAAAAGAGTTTGGAAGGGTTAGCAAGTCATAGGGAGAGAGTTAGAGCCGAGAGAATCGAGGAAAGGGTCGACAGCAAGAAGGTTCTGCTGCTCAGCTAAGAACACGAAGAACAACGACCAACCAGTCGTAAGTCGTAGAGGAGTGTCGCTGAATGCGACAATTCCCTATTCCTTTCCCGTGATTTCACAACAGCGTCAACTGCACTTCTCATGTGCCGTTCTTTTCAGACGTTTCTTGTGTGTTGCAAAGGACGGTCAAATTGATTTTCTTGTTTTTCATCATTTGTAATCAACTTGTGAGCATTAATAAAATCTTTTGAGATGTATTACACCATGATGAGCTAACTTATTCTCTGGGGCGACGGGAGGAAGCAATTCCACCAATAAAAAATTGGTAATTTCTATTTTTATTATTTATGCAATTAAATTTATTTAATTATTTGCCTTGAGTTATTTAGGATTTTTCCAAAGATTTTTATTAAATAATTGTTATCTTGATTGATGGATTATGATTGACTTAGAGTTTTTGATATTCCATGCTTTTAACTTACAGTTATTATTTAAAAAAATCAGTTTTAGCAATAATTAAAATTATTTTAAAGGAAAAATTTGCATAATAAATATTAGAAATATCAATTTAAATGGTAGAAAAGTGAAATCCTTAGCCCCAGTTTCCTCCAAAAATATTTCAATCACTTTGTTATTTTCTTTACAATTTAATTAAATCTAAAAAAAAAGTTACCTTCACAAGTTCGAAAGAACCTAGTTTTTACCACTGTCTACAACAACATTTGAAAATACATCAAGTTTTTGGCGCCGCCGACGCGGACCTATGCTTAGGTAGAATTTTTTTTTTAGGTTTATTATTTTTTTTCCTTTTTACGTTTCTTTTTGTCTTTGATTTGCAGGTTCGAAGTGGAGTACTAAGGACCTTGGAAGGAAAAGCTTAAAGCGGAAGGAGCGAAAGAGGAATTTTCTTTTTTTGTTTTATATATAGAAGAGAAAAAAAAGAGAGAGATTTTTTTTAATATTTTTTTTAGGTTATTTTTTTTTTCTTTTGCACTTTACTTTATTTGGACTTTGGACTGGACTCTTGGACTTTATTATTATTATTTTTTTAAACCCTACGGACGGAAGGGTAGTTAAATACAAACTGTGTGCAGGGAAGGACGGTGATTACAATATCACCTCGGCCCCTCGGGTTCGCACACGGCATAGGAGTCGTGGCCCGAGTCGACGACAACGGTTCATCCCCCGTCTGGTACGGGAGGTAAGTCCAATCGAAACACTCGCGAATCCCCTGCAAGCGAGTTACTGTATTCCTTAAGGTGATCATTGATTGAGGACGAATTTGGACTGTCTTTATTTTCCTAGTAAAGGGCAAGGCCTGGCCTAAACAAGATAAGGGTTCGGATTTCATCACCGCTCCCTTCTTGCCCGCTTTAGGAGAACAAAACCTAACGCGAACCCAAGCTTTAAAATCTGATTAGAAAGAGACCTATAGGGTATCGAGCTTGTTAGGAAAAATTTTCGAAGGATATTGGTTATTCTTTTAGCATACTTCGAAGTTCATGACGGTTTCTGTGAGTTGAATGCGTGACTGCGCCGCCTTGTACTGCGGTGAGGCCTTGGGTATCAAAGCTCCACTAAGCTTCCCTCGCCTCGATTCAATTTACTTTGACTCGGATTGATTCCAGAGGGGTTTGCTTAAATTGTAACGAATTCCCCTTCGAGAGATAGAAGCTGGTCTAGAAACAATCTAAGTGAGCCATCATGCTTGTTGTTTGCTAGAACTCTCTAGGTTTGCTGTGGTAAAGTCGAGTCAGCCTGCTGTGTGATTGCTAGAACCTTCCTGTTAGGATTTTTATTTTTTTTGATTTTTTTTAGTGTATGCCCGATTTTGTTAATAGGGCTTGGAAAAGAGATACTCTAGGTCGATTGATTAGCGAAAAACCTAGTAGTTCTTCTGATTTAAGCAGGGAGCTCGAAGATTGTTCTTTTGAGAGCCCTGTTTTTGGAAACTTCAGTTTTGAGAATTTATCTCTGAGTGAGAGGAGTACCCCTAGTACTCCAATTGTGCCTAAGATGGCAACTTTGAAAGATTACATGTTCCCAACTAGGATCAACCGAGCTTCGTGCATTAAATTGCCAGCCACTACGGCTAATTTCGAGATAAAACCTAGTACTCTCCAAATGATACCTATATCTTAGGAAAGGATGATGAGAACCCTTATTTCCATATTAGGGACTTTGAGGAAATTTGTGGGACAATTAGAATAAAAGACCTTACTGATGAAGTCTTGAAACTTAAGATGTTTCCCTTTTCCTTGAGAGATAAAGCCAAGACCTGGCTGAACAACCTACCATCTGAATCCATTGAAACATGGCAGGAACTTATTGCCGCTTTCTATATGAAATTCTACCCTAAGCATAAAACTGCAGCTGTTAGGCAAACAATTAGTGCTAGTGTGCAACAAGAGGGAGAGTCTCTTTATAGATTTTTAGAGAGATTCAATGATCTCCTATCTCAGTGTCCCCACCATGGATTTGATAAGATGAAACTCGTACAAATTATTTATGATGGTTTAGACTATTCGACCAAAGCCATGGTTGAGTCTATGTGCGCTGGTGAGTTCACTAGTAAAAGTGCTGATGATGCTTTTACCTTCTTAGAAGTTATCGCTGAAAAATCCCAACAGTGGGAATCTTGTGTTGAACCCCCTAAAAGACTCTTGGTCAATAGAAGTAGCACCAATGTGGTAGATACGAGTTTTGCGTCTGATGCTAAGTTTGCTGCTTTGTCTAGAAGGTTAGAAGCTTTGGAAATGGGTCAGTCTAAAAATAGGTCCCTTGTTGAACCTAATAGAGCCTCTCAAGTCTCTAGTTGTGGAATAGAGCCCGATAATTCATTTTGGGAAGGTCAGGTTAGTGAAGAGCAAGCTCATGCTGTCTATAACAATGCTAGGTTTGAGAACCGTCAGAAGATTGACCCATACTCAGAGACCTACAATCCTGGTTGGAGAAACCATCCTAATTTTTCTTGGTCTAAGGGTCATAATCAAGGACAGTCTAGTAATTCTCAGCCTCCCCATGATTTGGTTTTAAGAACTCTTCGGGTCAAACTCAGTTTCAGAACATTTCCGAGAAAAACATCTCTGCCTTAGAGGAAAATCTCATAATGCTATCAAAGAACCACATGAGCTTTCAACAAGAAACTAGGCAAGAATTGAAGAATACTTCTCAAAGTATTGCCGAATTAAGACTTCAAGTAGGACAAATAGCTAAGTTTATAAGTGAGAGAGAAGATGGAAAGTTCCCTAGTCATACTGAGCCTAATCCCAAAGGGGAGAAATCGTACCATCATGTGAATGCTGTCACAACCCTTAGGAGTGGAAAGAAAGTAGACAACAAGGTTGCCATGCCTGATAGTGAACATGCTGTAGTTCACCCTTATGAGCCAGAAAAATGAGGAGACTGATAGAGTCTCCAAAGAGACCAATGAGGGTCCTGATGAGCCGGCTTTGTTCCCAGAGCCCCGTTCCCCCAGCTGCTAGTTCCGACTAAGAGGGAGTCCAACTTTAATGATATATTGGAGGTTTTTAAGTAGGTTAATATCAACCTTCCATTATTAGATGCAATTAGGCAGATTCCCTCTTATGCCAAGTTCCTTAAGGACTTGTGTACGCGAAAGCGTAAGCTCAGTGTCCAGAAGAAAGCCTTCATAGCTAGTCACGTGAGTTCTATTATTCAGAATACCACTACTCTAAGTATAAAGACCCAGGGTCCCCTACCATTGCTTGTACAATAGGTAAGTACCGTGTTGAGAAAGCGTTGCTTGACTTAGGAGCCAGTGTGAACTTACTTCCATACCATGTGTACCTTAAGCTAGGACTTGGTGAGATGAAACCTACACAGATGACACTTCAGTTAGCTGATAGGTCCGTTAAAATTCCTCGTGGTGTGATCGAAGATGTTCTCATAGAGGTTGACAAGTTTATTTATCCAGTGGATTTTATTATCCTAGATACCCAACCTGTCCCTGACCCAGAGAACCAAATACCAGTGATTTTAGGTCGCCCGTTTTTAGCCACATCTAATGCGATCATAAACTGTCGAAATGGTATTATGAATCTATCTTTTGGTAATATGACTATTGAGTTGAATATTTTTAATGTCAATAAGCTACATTCTGAGCTAGATGACACGTGCATTGAAGAGGTCAACATGATAGGAACCTTAGTTCCGAAGTCTGTACCAAACACCGAATCGGAAGATCCATTAGAGAGTTGTCTAGCCCGTTTTAGCATGGATTTCGACGATGATAGCAACATTGAACAAGTAAATGCTCTGTTGGATTCTATTCCTATGTTAGATACTGATAGATGGAAATCTAGGTTTGAACTATTACTAGCTACCGAATCTACCTTAAGCCCTTATTTCGAAGAGCCTAAAGATCCTCCTAAGTTGGACCCCAATTATGCATTTGTAGGCCCATCTGAGATTTTGCCTATAACTTCCGATTTGGATAGTGATCATGAAATTAGGCCAGTAACCGTGCTTCAACACAATAAGGAAACCCTAGGGATGACCATAGAGGATATGAAACATCTAAGTCCTATAGCTAGTACACCTCAAAAGAATTTAGAGGATGAACCACCTGATTATAACTCAGAGAAAGCAATTGACCTTTTTCAGGAACCGGATGGTTTAGAAATTAGGAATATTGTGACTAGTTTATGTAGAGATACCCAAAACTCTAAGTTTGGGGGTAGTGAACTAGAAGAAATTCAAGCCATAGTTAAAGGTCTTACGGAGAATAGTGATTACCCTAAATTTGGGGGTAGAGATTGTCAATTATCCCCAGTAGAAGTCCCTAACTTGGGACTCAAGCCTAGTGCATCTGAGGTATCGCTTGAGCCTATTCAGACTCCACAACCTGATCCGCCTGATACTTTTCAGGAGGAAATCCATATATTAGAAACCCACTTTTCGGATGAATCTATTTTTCAAGACACTCTTATGAAGCCCAACTGGAGGCTCTGGATAGATCCGATTGTCTTGCAAGAAACCTTAGATGAGGATGTGCTCCTTCTGTTCATTTTTCTGAACCAGTGCAGTTGTCTCATATTGGTGTTAGCTCTATTTGGTATTATGGACCCACAACTCTTTCGGCTATTGGTATATGACTTTGAAAGGTGAAGATCCTTTTTGAGGTATTTGATGTCTGGCTGAAGACTTTAAACTTAGCACTTCTTGGGAGGTAACCCAATCTCATGCAACATGGTAATATCTTTCCCTAACTTTTTTCTTCAAGTGGTAACAGTTTCTCCTTGTTCATGCTTTTAATTTTATCTTTAGAACATTGAGGACAATGTTAGATTTAAGTTTGGGGGTGGGGAAGAAATTTTTGTTAGTTTTAAGTTGCAATAAATAAACTCCAGAGCCTAGAAATTTACGCCTATTAAGGATAACACTAACCAATCTAAGTGGATGGAAACATTTTTGTTTTAGGAGTTGAGGAACCAATCTGACTAGATGGAAACATCTATAGAGTCTATTCATAAAAGCACAGAGCTCAGGTGTTAGAAATAACATGATAGTTTCGCCATATCTTGTCGAGTCCTTTTCACTTTCTATTTTTAGTTTTCTTTTGTTTCAAGTGATTTGGTGGGGCACACGATTCAAATTGTTACCTTTGCTAGGGTGAAATAGAGTGACTGAGTTACATTTTAAAAAAAAAAAAAAAAAAAAAAAAAAAAGACCGGACCAGTTAGACCAATCGGAATAAGTATTAACACTTGGATAGCAATATGCGTGTGTTCTCCCTGTTTCCGTCGCCTAAGCAAGCGTGGAATGCAGGACCCGTGGGAACTATCGTGTAATCTGCTGACAAGAAGCATGCGCTTGGATCAAAAAGATCTATTCATGCCGTTAAGTTAAAAAAAAAAAAAAATGGTTATGTGTAGTCAACTGCTGGTTCCCTTGTATTTGCCAGTTTGTTGATCTAGATTTAAGTAATTGACCACTGGTTCCCTTGTATATGCCAGTGTGTTAATATTAGTCAGACCGGTATCTCAGTCATTTAGGTTAGGTTCATCTTGGCAGAGGCCTTCAGACAGATATGGGAAACACCGTTCACTTTTCAACCATCTACATTTTTCTTTTTCCATCTTCTTAATCTTTTCATGTGATTAGTCTGACTCCGAGTATGATGTCCATCGTGAAACTATCTTAGTAGAGCTCTGTCACTTATATGAATTTTAGTATGCTTGAGTGCAAACTCGTGTACAACAATTGGAATTTCGCATCAGGGTTCTTCCTCTTAGAATCAATAATTGTATGCCAACCAAGGAGGTTCTTTAGTGCTTTCCAAGGTTCTGCGTAGATAGATAGGATCTGGAGTATTGGTTTTTGTGGGTACACCTCTGATAAACCCACCCGAGATTAACTCGGTCACTTTTCAAGAATAAATTTTGCTCGAGGACTAGCAAATAATAAGTTTGGGGGTATTTGATAGACACATTTTTGTGTCTAATTTGATCTCAATACTATATATTGTTGGCACTCGATTTTGTACTAATTTTGTTATTTTATGTATTTGTAGGTATTTTTTGGAAATAAATATTTTAAGAAAATTCGGCTCGAAAAGTTGATTTTGGCACCCGGAGGGCACGTGTTATTCGGACTCCCAAGTTTGGATAAGGGGTAACCTAATTACTAAGGGGCACCCCCAGGTCACCCCAAGGCATCTGCTATTCGCACCCCAGTCCAGGATAAGGGGCACCTTCTTCAACAATTCAAATTCTCAAAATTGGCGGGAAAAATGTTCACACACAGGAGAATTTTCGATCGAAGAAATGAAGTAGTGGTAGGTCGATTCAATGGCTGAATTTTGGTAGAAAGATGTGATTTAGCCTAAGGAAGATAGTTTGGGTGTCGAATTTGATCGGAATTGTCTGGAAATATCGATTTGATTCTCGAGCTCAAAACAGAGCTACACGGAGTGAACACGGCCTGTACACGGTGTTGTGTGTGTTTTGGTTGTGCATGGAAGTGTTTTGGAGGAGTTGGATGACTTATATGGCATGTATAAGGCTTACTAGAGCGTGCAGGATCAAAGTTTACGTGTGACAAAGTTATAATTGGAAATTATCGTTAACTAAGGGAAGCGAGCAATGACGGATTAAATGGAGAATATACGCAAGTAATGGTCGGATATTTTGGTCCTAAAACACTATAAATACAAGGCAAAAGAGTTTGGAAGGGTTAGCAAGTCATAGGGAGAGAGTTAGAGCCGAGAGAATCGAAGGAAAGGGTCGACAGCAAGAAGAGTTCTGCTGCTGCTCAGCTAAGAACACGAAGAACAAAGACCAACCAGGAAAGTCGTATAGGAGTGTCGCTGAACTGCGACAATTCCCTATTCCTTTCCCGTGATTTCACAACAGCGTCAACTGCACTTCTCATATGCCGTTCTTTTCAGACGTTTCTTGTGTGTTGCAAAGGACGGTCATAAATTGATTTTCTTGTTCTTTCATCATTTGTAATCAACTTGTGAGCATTAATAAAATCTTTTGAGATGTATTACACCATGATGAGCTAACTTATTCTCTGGGGCGACGGAGGAAGCAATTCCACCAATAAAAAATTGGTAATTTCTATTTTTATTATTTATGCAATTAAATTTATTTAATTATTTGCCTTGAGTTATAGGATTTTTCCAAAGATTTTTATTAAATAATTGTTATCTTGATTGATGGATTATGCTTGACTTAGAGTTTTTGATATTCCATGCTTTTAACTTACAGTTATTATTTAAAAAAATCAGTTTTAGCAATAATTAAAATTATTTTAAAGGAAAAATTTGCATAATAAATATTAGAAATATCAATTTAAATGGTAGAAAAGTGAAATCCTTAGCCCCAGTTTCCTCCAAAAATATTTCAATCACTTTGTTATTTTCTTTACAATTTAATTAAATCTAAAAAAAAAGTTACCTTCACAAGTTCGAAAGAACCTAGTTTTTACCACTGTCTACAACAACATTTGAAAATACATCAATACAGTAACTCGCTTACAGGAGATTCGCGAGTGTTTCGATGGACTTACCTCCCGTACCAGACGGGCGAAGAACCGCTGTAGTCGACTCGGGCCACTGACTCCGGTGTCAGTGTGCGAACCCGAGGGGCCGAGACGATATAGTAATCGTCGTCCTTCCCTGCAAACAATCTATATTTAATTTTTTTTAATTTATAACCTTTCCGTAGGGTTTTAAAAATAATGTCCAAATGTCCAGTCCAATTTAAAGTTCAAAAAGAAAAAATAAAATAAAATTACAGTTTTCCTCACACACTCTAAAAGAATTAAAAATTAAATCCTAAGATTGTCCTATTTTCTTCTCTTTTCGCTTTTCGCTTTAAGTTTTTTCCTCTCCAAGTCCGTAGTTTTCACTTTGAACCTGCAAAATAAAGACAAAAAGAAACGTAAAAAGGAACAAACAATTCTAAAAAAAAATAATAAACCTAAAAAAAAAATTCTACCTAAGCACAGGTCCGCGTCGGCGGCGCCAAAATGATTAAAGATTTTCTGGGGTTCGTTGTTGTAGTAAATAAGATTCGAACTCAAAGATTTGTGAAGATTAAATTTAAAGGTTTAATAAAATTATATACAAAATTATTAACAATGGGTGCGAGAGGTAACCAAGACACTAGATTCCACTATTATGCAAAATTGAATGATAAATATTTCAAACCTCTATTCAATTCTTAAGTCCTCTTTTATCTTTAATTCAGTATCAATCATACAGATTCTCAAACATTAATTGTAAACCTTAAGCATAGATTATAAAGAGATTAAAGCAAGCATAACCTATCAAACTGAATAACAAATATTTAAGACAATCATTCAAATAATTTAAAACTCTGCAAAAGCAGCGATTAGGTGAATTATATAATTAAATGAAATAGTTAACCATTTATGTTGCGTGAATAGCTTCCTCCATTGCCTTGGTTACGAGGGATTTAGCTCATCATAGTAAAAATGCTCTCAAAATAATTTATTATGGCTCAAAAATGGTTTACAAATGATGAGAATATGAGAAATACAATAAAACCAGAGACCTACGACCCTCAGTGACAAAATAAGACTGTTGCAGCTTATCGCAAACGCTGTGGCAAATAAGACTGCCTGATGTACGACCCACTGGTCTGAGTCGTTATTACTGTTGAAAAACGACTGCTGGTGCAGGTCCGTTCTTCATGTTCTTCATCTTCATCACGAACAGCAGCAGCAGCAGAGAGAATTCGTGATTCTTCCTCTGCAGCTTCCTCTCTTCTCCTCCCAACTCTCGACCACCCTTCTAGGACTCATGTATCTCCTATTTATACATTCAAGGCGCATCAAATCTCGCCATTAATTCCTCAAAATCTTCACAGTAAAGGAAAATTATTCTTGGGAATAATTTCTTATTTTCTTTCTCTGCATGCGTTAATTATCTTGATAATTTCCACAATCTGTTGATATGCAACCTAGGAGAATATCTGCACTTAACTTCCACAACCCATGCAGCATCTTTACGTAATTTTCTTTCCAATTTTAACCGATATCTCTTGTTTCCTGCTTTAATTGAGAATCGATTATCTGGCCAAGTTTGATAGATCCCAACCACCACAATATATTCTTTTATCCATATCACATATACCCATTAAGTTTCGGCGATTTAATCTCCTTATAACACCTTCAAAAATTGATTGGAAAATCTAACAGTGTATAAAGAAAATTTCCCGCCAAAATTTATTTTTGAATTTGAGAAGAAGGGTGCCCCTTAACCAGAGCTGGGGTGTGAATAGCAATTGGGGTGGAAATAGTAATTTTTATGGGTTCCTCAAGCACATTTTTGGGGCGTTTCCGGTGCATTTCTAGGGCGCTTACGGCATACTTTCGGGGTACTTCCGGTTCACTGTTTACAGAGGTCCAAATGCCACATTTTCAGTCACTTTCGCCGCAAAACCTTATTTTTCCAAAAACACCTACAAATAAATAAAATACCATAATAAGCACAAAAATGGGTACTAACAATATATACAATTGGGCTATATTAGACACATAAATGCGTCTATCAGTATGTTATTCCATATTCGACTAAGTCTTTCATTTCCTCAATTAAACTTCCAAGTCTTCATAGATGTAATGACATTAGGGTCGTATGACCATCCAAAGTGGCACCCTTCAACAAAGTAATCCCAAATTCTCCGGATTCTCCAACAACCATAAAACAAGTGTGAACTCGATTCATCATCTTCCTCACAAAAACGACATACGCTAGAGACATCCATACCTCTTCTCAAAAGTGTATCCGCCGTCATTACCCGATCACGAGAGAGAAGCCAAAGAAAGAAATTCATTTTGTGAGGGTACTCATTACTACAAACAACATTGATTGGATAATCCGGCTCACCTTGATTGTCGTTGTCTTTAATTCCATACTTAACCGTATACTTACCATGATCACTACCAACCCAAATTCGGGTATCCATAATCCCTTCTTGGATAGAGATAGAAGAAACAAGATTTGATATGGATAACCCTTCAATTATAATAGTTTGAGAGTATCTTTGCCTAGACATAAACGCCCACCGTACACCATCTTCCCTAACTTCATACATACTAGCCACCACGACCTCCTTGGTCCTTGAAGCTTCATAATCCAAAGGAAACATATCACATAACCATCCTGCACCAAGCCAAGAGTCTTCCCAAAATCTAGTTTTCTTACCCGCTCCAATCTTGAATCTAATACTTTTATTGAAATCTTCAAGCTCTTTATAGATATTGAACCACAAGCTACCACCTTTCGATCATTCGGGTTGGAGAGTTTCCCAACCGGTAATTGTTTCGCCAAATTTTTCGACTATGATCTTCCTCCATGAAGCATCTTTCTCCACGCCAAAGCGCCACCACCATTGTTTTAGCAACGCCGAGTTCACTTGCTTAGCTCTTCTTATACCACCACCTTTTTCTTTTGGTTTTGAAGACAATTCCCAACCAATATTGTGAATTCTTTTCTTATTGTCATCATCCTATAAGAAATTTCTCACAATTCTATCAATTTTCTTAGTTATGGATCAAGGAGCAAGAAAAATAAAGAGATAATAAATGGGTAGACTAGCTAAAACACTTTTGATGAGAGTTAACTTACCTCCTGTTGCTATTAGTTTTCCATTCCAAGAAGTAACTCTTTTCCCACAAATTTCAAGTGTTTTTCCCCATTTTTGAGTGCCTCCTACCTTGTCTCCCTAAGGTAAGCCAAGATATATGCTAGGAAAACTCGCATATTCGCATCCTAGCATGTTAGCATAATTTTCAACATCCTCCTCGACCGCGACTCCAAATAAGCTACTTTCAAATAAATTTATCTTCAAACCCGAAGTTAACTCGAAACAAAGAAGAAGGTAGCGAAGGTTATCAACTTGTTCTCTCTTAGCATCAAGAAAAATGATAGTGTCATTGGCACGATCAATTCATAAATATTTAATTGCATTCTTAATTTCTTCTTCACAAAAATATCTTTCCAACCATATGCTTGCATTCTCATCAATACTCTTTAAACACATATTTTTGATTCTTGGACGCTTGTTTGAAATTTCTTTAAATGCTAACTCAAAATGATTTGTGATACCCAACTTGATTTCTTCTTTGTTTCCGGTCTATCGACCATTGATATGAAGGTTATTGATGTTGTTAAAAGCTCTATGACCCCTCACTACTCGATGAAATGTTTGGTGTTTCTATCTCCATCTCGAAAGTATCTAATTCTTGACTTTGCCGCATCATTATGCTTTGACGATGATGAGCCACATCAAACTCCATTTTAGCCGTCACAAGCATGTCTTATTCACCTTCGGTAAGACCCCTTTCATCATCTAGTTTATCTAAATTTCTCATCTTGGTAAGTGCCAAGACTTTGTTTCCGGTCTATCGACCATTGATACGAAGGTTATTGATGTTGTTAAAATCTTTATGACCCCTCACTACTCGATGAAAATGTTCGGTGTTTCTATATCCATCTCGAAAGTATCTAATTCTTGACTTTTTCCGCATCATTATGCTTTGACGACGATGAGCCACATCAAACTCCATTTTAGCCGTCACAAGCAGGTCTTCTTCACCTTCGGTAAGACCCCTTTACTCATCTAGTTCATCTAACTCTCTCATCTTGGTAAGTGCCAAGTCAATTGCCCTATCAATGTTCCCAAAGAAGTCTCGATTCCACACCTTCAATTTCTCCTTCAAAGCATGTAACTTCTTTGAAAAACATTCACCCGTCGTGCCTACAACAGAAAAAGATTCCCACCATTCTTTCATTAAAGAAATTATGTTAGTTCCTTCTAGCCAAGCTAATTGAAATCGAAAAGGGAAAGCACCCCAATTCGATTCCTTTGAGCATAACTCAATGGGAAAATGATCTGAAAAAGGTCTTGCAAGTCGCTTGAAGTTGATATTTGGAAAATGATCTTCCCAATCCGACGAGAAAAGAAAACGGTCAATTTTTCTCTTCTTATTAGGTGGCCTACTCCAATTATACTTACACCATGTATCTTATATCGTTGAAGTCTCCACCGAAACACAAAGGAATTCCATTCCAATAACCATGCAAGGTAGCTAGCTCCATACGAAATATTTTTTTTTCGTTCACATTGCAAGGACCATAAACACCAATTAAGACCCAACGGAAATTATCCTCCAAATTCGACAAGAGATATTTATAGTAAAAGTTCCTTCAAGAAAGTCATCAACCTCAATCAAATCTGAATTCCATATCAACAAAATTCCGCCCGATCTTCCATCAGAATTTAAAGTAATCCACTTGCACGGAGTCGCACCCCAATATTGACGCACAATCTTATCGTTACAAGCACTAAGCTTGGTCTCTTGAATCATAAGAATTGTAGGCTTCCACCGTTGCACAAGTTTTTTTTAACTTCGATCGTTTATTAGGGTCGTTAAAACCATTGACATTCCAAAAAATTATGTTAAACATTTAAATTTATTGCAACCCCGTACAAACCAAACCTTAAAACAAGATCAATCAAGATCCTTCCTTTTCTCCCGCCGCGAGCTCATCTTTAAAAGCATTAGCATGATCTAAAATTGTGTTTGTAACAAAATCTTTTTCTTGTTCGGTGAATACGATACCCGAAGGGTGATCGTAGTTTTTAAGTTTGCCATAGAGGGTATTAAATTTATCCGCATACCTTTAGCCACCTTTGAATAATCACCGGATGCATTAAGATTACTTCTCGCACTACCACTTGTACGTGATGCCGCATCATCAATATCTTCGTTTGAAGAGTTAATTTGCTTGCCAAACTCACTTCTTGACAAGGAGTTTGCAGCCTCCAAAGAAACTTCATTGTCAGAAACATTTTGGCTGTTATTGTTATTTTTCTTCGTAGAGTGCACAATTTCATGAGCTACAATGATATTGTTTGAAATTTGTCGTGAAGACAAAAAGGCAGATTACATAGGTGAAATGAACTTTTCTAACATTTTCATGAATATGTTAGCCAAAAGTTTAGTATTACATAAACTTATCGGTCTACACTCAATCGGAGATTTATGTGTTTCGGTTTTAGGAATTAGGAATAGGAAAATTTTGTTTCCTTATCCAAGACTTATTTTGGACCATCCAAAAATGTGCAAACCCTCATTGTTGACTATTCGACCATCCAAAAATGTGCAAATATAGGATTTGTGCACTCCATTAACTTTTGTTTTTACCAAGAGCAATCTTAGCTTTTATAAATACAAAGATAAGGATTTACAACGGCAGAGAAGTAGGAATATGCGGTTTTAGCTATCGGACAGTGATGATAGAGTTTGTGAACCATTTTGGACCAGAACACTAGCCTCTATATGAAACATGCCATAATTAACAAGGGTTCATACACACACAAAGAAGAAAAGAAAAAGAAGAAAGTAAACTAGAGATCATTTAACTCACTTAGGGAGAGAGAGTGTTTAATAACAAAATAAATAACGGAGTCACATAGTGAAAGATGCCATCATGATCAACGAGTAGACGCATCTGAATATCATGTTGACCATGTAGGCAGTGGCCATGAATGATACAACTATATGTGGTTACATTTCCTTTACTAATTAACCATCTCGTCCAGGAGTCTCTTTGCCGCATTCAAGCAGCCTGAATTGAAAAATATAAGTGTAAACAACTACATCCGAATCATACAACATTCAAATATCTATGTATTTCATTGACGAGAACCAGAGCTTCATCAATTAACAGAACAGCACAACCTACTCTGACCTTGGAACTAGGTCTACAGTTTACTTGAGTTTTGGGTTCGAAAAAAGTCAAAACTAGGAACCGACTATTAATTCTGGTCAAAACTAGGAACCGCCTGGAAACATTACCCAGATAGACTCGAACACTGTTTCCTAGTAGCTCTATAAGTTTTTTTTTCCCTTATATATATACATGGGCGCATGCATATAGCTCTTGTATCCCAGTTTTCATTGTTTCTTGATCCGCTTCTTGAAATAAAGAGTTTCATCAGTTTTTTCCTTTTCTTTCATGTTTCATCAGATAAGTAAATTCATTGAAGCCGTTTCAGGTAAAGAGAAGAAGAAAAATCGAAGAACAGGATAAGATCAATCTTTGTACGGATGCTGAGTTACTAAACGGGTTATTGGAGAACAGGATAGGCCTTTTTTCGGAGTCTCCCATACGACGCTGGGCTCGTCAAATCTTGCTAGCTCTTGCACAGATGCATCGTCCTGGTGGATATATGCATCGAGATCTAAAACCAGATAACTTGCTGGTCGCTAGAGATGGAGATTCAATAAAGATCGCGGATTTTCGCCAAGCTAGGGAAATTGATTCTAAATCACCGTGTTCAGATTATGTTACTACACGGATGTACCGCGCACCTGAAGTGTTGTTAAACTCGGTTTCGTATACCTCTGCTGTTGATATGTGGGCAGTTGGGGCTATAATGGCCGAACTGTATTCGTTTCGTCCTCTTTTTCCTGGTAAGAATCGAGCAGATCAGCTGTATAAGATTTGCAGTGTAATTGGAAGTCCAACTTATGAGTCGTGGGCAGAAGGAATACAACTTGCCAATTGGTGTGGTTACAAGTTTCCTCAAGTACATCCATATGGTATTTCTACAATGATACCATCTGCTAGTCATGAGGCTATAGATCTGATTAAATCCCTTTGTTCTTGGGATCCAAAAAATAGACCAACAGCTATGGAGGCTCTGAAGCATCCTTACTTTGCGCCCGATATGCGTGAATTTCCAGAAGCAACAACAAATGCAAAATTGGAGCAGAGAATATATCCTAATCAGACTTGCTTTGGTGAAAAACTTCTTGGCCCTTTCTCCCCTGTTAGAGATATTACAATTGAAGATATGTTAAAGAGGGTTTGGGCAGAGGATACAAGTGCAAAGTTCGCGCAGAGAATATATCCTAATCAGACTTGCTTTGGTGTAGAACTTTTTGGCCCTTTCTCCCCTGTAGAAAACATGACAAGTCAAGATCTGTTTGAGAGTGTTTGGGGTTGCAGTTTAGATGCCTCTTTCAGAGAGATAACTCATCAGGAGAAGCAGACAGCAGCAGCAGCGCATGCTTTCTAAAGTTGGGGATCGGCAAAGATGATGCAACAAAAGTTTATGAAGATTCTTTGATTTGTTTAATAATTAACTTCCCCTTATTTTCTTTGGAAAATGGGTCATTTGTCCAAATATATTTAAAACATGGTTTAAATGGACGAGTAAAAATTTGTATGGGTGAAATGGACACCAAAAAAATAGTAACGATGAAACTGGATTCATCCTGACTTAAACTTAAAAAATAGCAAGGATGAAACTGGATGCATCCTAATGTAAATTAAAAAGTGAAAAATACTAGAACCCCCAACTATATGGGTTCAAACATATAGAAGCCCCACTAAATGGATCATCCACTGTCAACTACATACTTTAAGAAAATGATATTACTAGGCCCAAAAAATCAAATTTTCTTCAGATCTGGCCCATAATTAATTATTACGAATTTTAATAATACCAAGGCTACCCTTTAATATTTATACAAGAGGAATAACAGAAGATACTTTCATTTTCTATTTCATTTTCTTTCTCCGTCTAAAACCAGAGTTGCTCTCATAGATTCATTTTCTAGGGTTTTATCTATTCGGTTGTACAAGATCTAATCTTCTGATTTGATTTCACATCAACAATTTGCAAGCAAATCGATCTGTGATTTAGAAAGAATCAATTATGTATAGAGATTTTTGTTCTACTCTATCTTCTGCTAAAAGAATTTAGTGGTTTTCGATCTATGTCATCTATGGCTGCCGATGTACGACGAAGAGGAAAAAATGACATTGATCTCTACTTCTGTATCTGTATCTACTGATGATGTTTCCAGATCATCATTTGTTTGTGAATAAGTCGAAATCGAGATGCAGAGACAATAAAATTCGTCATCAACTATTAGATCTGAAGATTCAACAACAAAAAGCTGAGAAAGATAAGTTTCTCCCTTCTAATCATGTTTAATTCAATTAAAATTCCTAGTTATGTGATTCGAAAATAAAATTGACTCTAATTTGTTGTTTCGAAGCTACTTCAGGTAAGGTTTTCTATTTGATTCAATAGGTTTTCCTGATTTAGTAGTTCTACTTTCTTAGTTTGATAAGGTTCTGATTTTTGTTTCGTTGACTTTATTCAGATCGGAGAAGAACATTATTTTTATTGAATCAACAGGTTTTGAATCTAGGTATGTTTAGGTTTGTTGTTTGTTTCTGCCGATTTGTTGATAATACTAGTTAAATTCTCCATTTAATAAAAACGCTGATCTCTCATAATTCTAATGGAGCTAGTTGTGGACTCTTGTTGGTGTTTTTATGTTGCTTATCTTGACTATATATGTTGAGTTTGGTTAACGAATCTATGGTGGTGTTGATGGTGGAGATGCAGAATCTGGAGGAGTATGAGGAGGATGTGGTGGTAGAGGTGGTGGTATTGGAGCAGGTTTGAAGGAGGATTTTGAAGTCAGTGGTGGTGTTTTTCAGAATTGATGAATTGAAGGAGATGATGAGAAGATAAAGGATGAACTATTTTAAGTTTCTACTAATGGTGCTAGTGGTGACAGGTAATTAGCTGATTTCACAAGGTTCTCTTCTTTTTTAAATGTTTATGTTTTTTTTGTGATCAAGGTTAACTTGTTCTGATAAATTTACTACGGTAGCATCCCTGTAAATGATTGGTTTTTACTGTTGACTTATGCATCCTTGTAAAGGTAGTATATGGATTTTGTAATGTATATCAAAGGGGTCAATGCTTTCCGTTGAATGAATGTATATCAAAAGGTAGTATATGGATATAGGTCTGCACATTACATCTGTTTAACTGCACATTAGACAAGCCATATGCATGACAATTTGCACATTTAACTAGCATTGGCAGACTATATATGTGTAACTAGTAGTTACACATCTAATCAAATGTGTAACTTCTAGGTACACAAGCTAAATGAATGTGTATCTACTAGTTACACATGCAAATTAGATGTGTGACTTATAGTTACACATGTTAATTTGATGGTATATGCATATGTAACCTAATATGAAACTTCTATTTAACTGTAACATTTTTAATTTTACCTTCTTTTTGTAGAGTCTGTAACTCTGTAAGGGTGAACTATTAAGTTTTGTATACTTGCTCTAGTTTATTCAGTTATGAGATAGATTTGACTATTCTGTGTCCATTGGTTTTTGATTTTTGGATGTCCTGTTTTGTTCATTTGTATGAGAAGTGTTCTAGCTGCTATGGTACTGATATCATTTGCTTGTCATGTAGTTACTAAGAAGGCTGACCCCAAGGTGCTGGCTAACAAAGCTTCCAAGGCTGTCAAAGCTGGAGCATCAACCATTAAGAAGAAGGCTAAGAATATCTGCACATCAGTCATATTTCACAGGCCAAAGACATTGCAGAAGGCAAGGAATCCCAAGTACCAATATATTAGTGCACTACCAAGGAACAAGCTGGACCATTACCAGATCCTGAAATACCCACTCACCACCGAGTCAGCAATGAAGAAGATTGAAGACAACAAGAATAAGAAAACAAGGATGCTTTCAAGAAGATGTACAACATCCAGACAGATAAAGTGAACACCGTTATCAAGTAAGCCTTCTTGATTACTTACGACTAGCTACTTCTTTTTCTTGAAAGGTAGTATATGGATATAGGTCTGGAATGGTTTCACTTAACTCATACATCTGTTTAACTGCACATCTCACAAGCCATATGCATGAAAATTTGCACGTTTAACTAGCATTGGCAGACTATGGATGTGTAACTAGTAGTTACACATGCTAATTAAATATGTAACTTCTAGGTACACAAGCCAAATAAATGTGTATTCACTAGTTACACATGCAAATTAGATGTGTAACTTATAGTTACACATGCTAATTTGATGGGATATGCATATGTAACTTATAGTTACACATGCTAATTTGATGGGATATGTTATAGTGGTTATATTTATGAAATTGAGAAAAGAACATCAAGTCCTAGTAGTAGGGAGTAGTAGTGGATGCAGATTAGACTAATTAGATGCAGGTTATACTTATAGTTACACATAATAATTAGATGTGTAATTTCTAGTTACACATGATGATTGTATGTGTAACTTATGCTAATATGCATGTGTAACTATTGTTTACATGTGTAACTACTGATTACACATGCATTTTGTTTTCCTGGGTTCATATCTATACCCTGCTGAATCAGTTGTGTGATCATTTTTTGCGATATTAATGTGCTAGCACAAGGTTCCCAGGTGTTTGTATTATTCTGCCAGTATAATTACTGTCTGAAGCTTTACTTTCTGTTGCTTAAAATGTCCTTCGTCATCGATAATATGAAAATGGCTTAGGTACATCTAGACTAGCGCTGTAAAACGTCTTTCTGTTAATACAGTGCTAACAACGTCTTTCTGCTGAAGCAGTGATATCTTAATTAAGAGATTCTCATTCACTTGCAAGGTTAAATGTATTATTTTATGACTGGTAATTGCTTGATAGTCACCTCTCGTTTTTGCTAGTGTTATTCATTTAGAGATGGATTTGCTGATTTTATGTTGACATATCTAAGTCAGATGAGTATTTGAAAATGAATAGGATGAAACTGTTTACATCCTGACTATTTTTAAATTTTTGTCTATTTAAACAGTATTAAAATCTAAATGTCCCTTTCACCCAAAAATTGTTGATTTTGGTCTTTTTAACCAATTTTGTGTATTTTTTTGTCTTCGTTTTTCTTTTAAAGCTTTCATGCATGGCTTATGTTCATGTTTTTTTAATTTAAAGTGAGCAAGAATTTGAAAAAAAGTGTACGAAACTTAATGCTGATATTTTGATACTGTTTCTTCGACTCTCGATTGTGCTTTTAAGTAAAACTAAAAGATATTGAAATAAAATAAAATAATAATAAAAAAAAACTAAGTTTCTAACAAGAAAGATTGTTCCCTGGTTCCACACTAAGTTGAGTACAATAGGTATGAGTCGTATGACCCTAGATTGAACCACTTCCGAGTTTCCACCATTGCACTCCATACAGTGATTGCACGGATAGTTGGACTAAACCCTTGGTTAGAAGCGATAATCGGGTGAGTATTATGGGTGAGTATTATTCATACAAAACCAAATTGTTGTCTTAACTGAGATTACAAGCATCATTAATTACTATGTCTGGATCATTTATACCATCATGATATTAGTTACTGTTTCCATGACCATAGTATCCCTTGCCAGAAGCTCGTGGAAATTGTTTCTTTCCCTAGTCACAGTGGTCATTATTTCATTTATTTGAGAGAAAAAGTGAGTGTTCCGGCAATGTGTAAGGCCCAGTGCTAAGCTTCAATATGAACGATGGAGTCGTGGGAGTTGGGATTTCCAACAGCATTTTAAATTTGAGTGGTCGTTTATGTAGTTGATTCGCTAATAGATTGAAAGAAAAGGGAAGATAGAATTGTATCCTGGAAAACGAAAAGTAAAAACTCAGTTTCTAACAAAAAAAAAGATTGTTCCCTGATTCCGCACTAAGTTGAGTACAGTAGATATGACCCGAAAATTGAAAAAAAAAAAAGAATTCTGACAAAAGAGAGCCTGGAAACATAAAAGAGGTAACAACTAGAGATTCTCCTTAGCCCAACGTTTAATATTTTCACTCTGAAGATGGCCCCTTTTTGATTTTGACGCAACAACACATGAATATATCTGCTCAAGTGAACAAATAAAACCTTGATACCGGCAAAATACATACAATTTTTATTATTATTAGGCATGATTTTCAGCTCGTCATTTCCCATTGATGTGCCTCTTCTTAACTTTTGCCATGTATTTCCAACAAAAAAAGGAGGAAAACCAACTCATGCAAAATAAATAAATGAATCTCACTTCTGGTAACTTTACATTGATCTGCATATAACCCAAATAAAGCTTTCACCTAATATGATCAGCCAAACCACGGTCATTAAAAAAATAGATGCAACATCAAATCAGCAGCTCGTCAAAGAAAATGCATAATAGTTTAGAAGAATATGTTGGAAAGTGGGTACTTAGAGGATGAAATTCAGAGAACAGAAAAGAATGTTGTGGCACTAAGCTTCAAAGCCTTTTGATTCTTTTTAGAAAATATTTCAACCATTCCCAAATAATTGGCGAGTGCAATTAGTCAATGAATAATGCTTTTAGGATATGATGAAGCCCTAACAACGTTGTTGGATTCAAGAGTTGTACTCCCTTGATCCAATCAAAAACACACGGTATTTAGAGTCTGATGATGCTTATATAGAAAACATAGATTTTTGATGTGTTGAAATGGGAGAAGGCCTTCGCTATTTAAAGAGGAATTCATGTCTTTCGGAGATGTCTTTCTATCTTCAATAGACGCTTTCAACAGGTATCCATTAATGGTATCTCTTGAAACAAACCCTATGGGAAGCTACACATCGATAAAACGTTTTGGTAACCGATACAGGTCGAATACATCCGGGAGTTACCACCCCCTACCCCCGGATAGCGGCAAACATTTATGAAAATATTCAACAGAATAGAGCATTTCGAATGCAGATACAACCTATTAGTTTTTAACATCGACAAGATCTACAAGCAAGAAACTGCAAATGTTATTGACAGATCTATAGAGGTTATTGTTCTATATAAAAAAACAACAAGAGTAAAAATAACAAATACCCCTAACCTAGAAGTTGTAAAACAAAGAAAGTAAATAAAGATAAAGACGAGTTACAAATAGCACATTTTTTACACGGAATAAATAAGAAAACAGACTTATCTTGCTAACACTCCCCCTCAATCTGATGGAGGGTGAAAACAATGCATCATTTGACAACCCAAGTTGTAAAACGTAGTAGAATCAAGTCCTTCGGTGGAGAGGTCAGCTAGCTGTCGAGAAGAAGGTATGACTGAACTACTACAATTCCATCATCCATCAAATCCGAAAAAAAGTGATAATCAACTTCAATGTCTTTTTTCATAGTTTGAGAGTATCTTTTCCTAGACATAAACACTGACCGTACACCATCTTCCCTAACTTCATACATACTAGCCACCACGACCTCCTTGGTCCTTGAAGCTTCATAATCCAAAGGAAACATATCACATAACCATCCTGCACCAAGCCAAGAGTCATCCCAAAATCTAGTTTTCTTACCCGCTCCAATGTTGAATCTAATACTTTTATTGAAATCTTCAAGCTATGATCTTCCTCCATAAAGCATCTTTCTCCACGCCAAAGCGTCACCACCATTTTTTTAGCAAAGCCGAGTTCACTTGCTTAGCTCTTCTTATACCACCACCTTTTTCTTTTGGTTTTGAAGACAATTCCCAACCAATATTGTGAATTCTTTTCTTATTGTCATAATCCATAAGAAATTTCTCACAATTCTATCAATTTTCTTAGTTATGGATCAAGGAGCAAGAAAAATAGAGAGATAATAAATGGGTAGACTAGCTAAAAAAATTTTGATGAGAGTTAACTTACCTCCTGTTGCTATTGGTTTTCCATTCCAAGAAGTAACTCTTTTCCCACAAATTTCAAGTGTTTTTCCCCATTTTTGAGTGCCTCCTACCTTGTCTCCCTAAGGTAAGCCAAGATATATGCTAGGAAAACTCGCATATTTGCATCCTAGCATGTTAGCATAATTTTCAACATCCTCCTCGACCGCGACTCCAGATAAGCTACTTTCAAAGAAATTTATCTTCAAACCAGAAGTTAACTCGAAACAAAGAAGAAGGTAGCGAAGGTTATCAACTTGTTCTCTCTTAGCATCAAGAAAAATGATAGTGTCATCGGCAAATTTCAAGTGATTTATTCTTGTTCCCCCCTCCTTGACGGAAAAACCCGATATTTGATCATGTTCTTGTGCTTTACTCAACATACAACTTAAGACTTCACAAACAATATTAAAAAGAAAAGGAGAAAGAGGGTCTCCTTGACGAAGTCCCTTTTCACTACCGAAATAACCGAAAGACGATCCATTAACAAGAACCGAGAACTTTGAGAATGTTAAACAATTTCTAATCCAACCCTCCAAACACCACCAGACCCCATTTTGCACAAAAATTCATTTAAAAAATTCCAATTCACTTTATCAAACGCCTTTTCAAAATCAAGCTTGCAAACCAACCCCGATAATTTTTGACGAAGTCTAGAATCCACACATTCATTTGCTATCAAAATTCCATCAAGAATTTGTCTTCCTTTAATAAAACTAGATTGAGTTGTTGAGATTAGAGTAAAAAGGTATAACTTTAAACGCTCACTTTTGAAATGATTTTGTACACATTCCCAATAAGACTAATAGGCCGAAAATATTTTACTTCTTCTACACCCGTCTTCTTAGGGATAAGCGCAACAAAATTATTTTTCAATGACGAATGAAGAATGTTTTGGTCGTGAAATTCTTCGAAAACCTTCATCAAATCTTCTTTTAGAAAATCCCAACAAACAAGAAAGAACTTCATAGGAAATCCATCCGGACCCGGAGCACGAACAATTCATAAATCTTTAATTGCATTCTTAATTTATTCTTCACAAAAAGTCTCTCCAACCATATGCTTGCATTCTCATCAATACTCTTTAGACACATATTTTTGATTCTTGGACGCTTGTTTGAAATTTCTTTAAATGCTAACTCAAAATGATTTGCGATACCCAACTTGATTTCTTCTTTGTTTTCGGTCTATCGACCATTGATATGAAGGTTATTGATGTTGTTAAAAGCTCTATGACCCCTAACTACTCGATGAAAATGTTTGGTGTTTCTATCTCCATCTCGAAAGTATCTAATTCTTGACTTTGCCGCATCATTATGCTTTGACGACGATGAGCCACATCAAACTCCATTTTAGTCATCACAAGCATGTCTTCTTCACCTTCGGTAAGACCCCTTTCATCATGTTGTTCATCTAACTCTCTCATCTTGGTAAGTGCCAAGTCTTTTTTTCCAGTCTATCGACCATTAATACGAAGGTTATTGATGTTGTTAAAAGCTTTATGACCCCTCACTACTCGATGAAAATGTTTGGTGTTTCTATCTCCATCTCGAAAGTATCTAATTATTGACTTTTTCCGCATCATTATGCTTTGACGACGATGAGCCACATCAAACTCCATTTTAGCCGTCAAAAGCATGTCTTCTTCACCTTCGGTAAGACCCCTTTCATTATCTAGTTCATCTAAATCTCTCATCTTGGTAAGTGCCAAGTCAATTGCCCTATCAATGTTCCTAAAGACGTCTCGATTCCACACCTTCAATTTCTCCTTCAAAGCATGTAACTTCTTTGAAAAACATTCACCCGCCGTGCCTACAACAGAAAAAGATTCCCACCATTCTTTCATTAAAGAAATCATGTTAGTTCCTTCTAGCCAAGATAATTGAAATCGAAAAGGGAAAGCACCCCAATCCGAGTCCGTTGAGCATAACTCAATGGGAAAATGATCCGAAAAAGGTCTTGCAAGTCGCTTGAAGTTGATATTTGAAAAATGATCTTCCCAATCCGACGAGAAAAGAAAACGGTCAATTTTTCTCTTCTTATTAGGTGGCCTACTCCAATTATACTTCCACCATGTATCTTATATCGTTGAAGTCTCCACCGAAACACAAAGGCATTCCATTCCAATAACCATGCAAGGTAGCTAGCTCCATACGAAATATTTTTTTTCGTTCACATTGCAAGGACCATAAACACCAATTAAGACCCAACGGAAGTTATCCTCCAAATTCGACAAGAGATATTTATAGTAAAAGTTCCTTCAAGAAAGTCATCAACCTCAATCAAATCTGAATTCCATATCAACAAAATTCCGCCCGATCTTCCATCAGAATTTAAAGCAATCCACTTGCACGGAGTCGCACCCCAATATTGACGCACAATCTTATCGTTACAAGCACTAAGCTTGGTCTCTTGAATCATAAGAATTGTAGGCTTCCACCGTTGCACAAGCTTTTTTTAACTTCTATCGTTTATTAGGGTCGTTAAAACCATTGACATTCCAAAAAATTATGTTAAACATTTAAATTTATTGCAACCCCGTACAAACCAAACCTTAAAACAAGATCAATCAAGATCCTTCCTTTTCTCCCGCCGCGAGCTCATCTTTAAAAGCATTAGCATGATCCAAAATTGTGTTTGTAACAAAATCTTTTTCTTGTTCGGTGAATACGATACCCGAAGGGTGACCGGAGTTTTTAAGTTTGCCATAGAGGGTATTAAATTTATCCGACATACCTTTAGCCACCTTTGAATAATCACCGGATGCATTAAGATTACTTCTCGCACTACCACTTGTACGTGATGCCGCATCATCAGTATCTTCATTTGAAGAGTTAATTTGCTTGCCAAACTCACTTCTTGACAAGGAGTTTGCAGCCTCCAAAGAAACTTCATTGTCAGAAACATTTTGGCTGTTATTGTTATTTTTCTTCGTAGATTGCACAATTTCATGAGCAACAATGATATTCTTCGAGATTTGTCATGAAGACAAAAAGGCAGATTACACAGGTGAAATGAACTTTTCTAACATTTTCATGAATCTGTTAGCCAAAAGTATAGTATTACATAAACTTATCGGTATACACTCAATCGGAGATTTATGTGTTTCGGTTTTAGGAATTAGGAATAGGAAAATTTTGTTTCCTTATCCAAGATTTATTTTGGAAAGAAAATATTAAACTACTGCCGCCACTTGATCAACACAGTGTAGTTAAACTCATTTTGCTCAAAGCCCCTGGCCACCATCGACTCAAACAGTTTAATGTTTATCTTGTCCATCAATTGAAATAGCTCCAAGCATCTTCCGCCATCCTATCTTTACAATGTGAATCTATTAAGATAGTAAAAGTTATCACATTGGGTGAAATCTCTCAATATTTCATTTCAGGTGTACACTGTTTCCCTCATCTTTGACAATCAGGTGTTATATTTGGTCTTTGATTACGAAGAATCTACTCTGTATCGCCTTATGCATGATAAGATCAATCTTTGTACGGATGCTGAGTTACTAAACGGGTTATTGGAGAACAGGATAGGCCTTTTTTCGGAGTCTCAGATACGACGCTGGTCTCGTCAAATCTTGCTAGCTCTTGCACAGATGCATCGTCCTGGTGGATATATGCATCGAGATCTAAAACCAGATAACTTGCTGGTCGCTAGAGATGGAGATTCAATAAAGATCGCGGATTTTGGTCAAGCTAGGGAAATTGATTCTAAATCACCGTGTTCAGATTATGTTACTACACGGATGTACCGCGCACCTGAAGTGTTGTTAAACTCGGTTTCGTATACCTCTGCTGTTGATATGTGGGCAGTTGGGACTATAATGGCCGAAATGTATTCGTTTCGTCCTCTTTTTCCAGGTAAGAATCGAGCAGATCAGCTGTATAAGATTTGCAGTGTAATCGGAAGTCCAACTTATGAGTCGTGGGCAGAAGGAATACAACTTGCCAATTGGTGTGGTTACAAGTTTCCTCAAGTACATCCATATGGTATTTCTACAATGATACCATCTGCTAGTCATGAGGCTATAGATCTGATTAAATCCCTTTGTTCTTGGGATCCAAAAAACAGACCAACAGCTATGGAGGCTCTGAAGCATCCTTACTTTGCGCCCGATATGCGTGAATTGCCAGAAGCGACAACAAGTGCAAAATTGGAGCAGAGAATATATCCTAATCAGACTTGCTTTGGTGAAAAACTTCTTGGCCCTTTCTCCCCTGTTAGAGATATTACAATTGAAGATATGTTAAAGAGGGTTTGGGCAGAGGATACAAGTGCAAAGTTCGCGCAGAGAATATATCCTAATCAGACTTGATTTGGTGTAGAACTTTTTGGCCCTTTCTCCCCTGTAGGAAACATGACAAGCCAAGATCTGTTTGAGAGTGTTTGGGGTTGCAGTTTAGATGCCTCTTTCAGAGAGATAACTCATCAGGAGAAGCAGACAGCAGCAGCAGCGCATGCTTTCTAAAGTTGGGGATCGGCAAAGATGATGCAACAAAAGTTTATGAAGATTCTTTGATTTGTTTAAAAATTAACTTCCTCTTATTTTCTTCGGAAAATGAGTCATTTGTATGGGTGAAATGGACGAGTAAAAATTTGTATGGGTGAAATGGACACCAAGAAAATAGTAAGGATGAAACTGGATTCATCATGACTTAAACTTAAAAAATAGCAAGGATGAAACTGGATTCATCCTGACTTAAACTTAAAAAATAGCAAGGATGAAACTGGATGCATCCTAATGTAAATTAAAAATAAGAAAAAATATTTGAAAATGGGTAGGATGAAACTGTTTACATCCTGACTATTTTTAAATTTTTGTCTATTTAAACAGTATTAAAATCTAAATGTCCCTTTCACCCAAGAATTGTTGATTTTGGTCTTTTTAACCAATTTTGTGTATTTTTTTGTCTTCGTTTTTCTTTTAAAGCTTTCATGCATGGCTTATGTTCATGTTTTTTTAATTTAATGTGAGCAAGAATTTGAAAAAAAGTGTATGAAACTTAATGCTGATATTTTGATACTCTTTCTTCGACTCTTGTGCTTTTAAGTAAAACTAAAAGATACTGAAATAAAATAATAATAATAAAAAAGACTAAGTTTCTAACAAGAAAGATTGTTCCCTGGTTCCACACTAAGTTGAGTACAATAGGTATGAGTCGTATGACCCTAGATTGAACCACTTCCGAGTTTCCACCATTGCACTCCATACAGTGATTGCACGGATAGTTGGACTAAACCCTTAGTTAGAAGCGATAATCGGGTGAGTATTATGGGTGAGTATTATTCATACAAAACCAAATTGTTTTCTTAACTGAGATTACAAGCATCATTAATTACTGTGTCTGGATCATTTATACCATCATGATATTAGTTACTGTTTCCATGACCATAGTATCCCTTGCCAGAAGCTCGTGGAAATTGTTTCTTTCCCTAGTCACAGTGGTCATTATTTCATTTATTTGAGAGAAAAAGTGAGTGTTCCGGCAATGTGTAAGGCCCAGTGCTAAGCTTCAATATGAATGATGGAGTCATGGGAGTTGGGATTTCCAACAGCATTTTAAATTTGAGTGGTCGTTTATGTAGTTGATTCGCTAATAGATTGAAAGAAAAGGGAAGATAGAATTGTATCCTGGAAAACGAAAAGTAAAAACTCAGTTTCTAACAAAAAAGAAAGATTGTTCCCTGATTCCGCACTAAGTTGAGTACAGTAGATATGACCCGAAAATTGAAAATTTAAAGAATTCTGACAAAAGAGAGCCTGGAAACATAAAATAGGTAACAACTAGAGATTCTCCTTAGCCCAACGTTTAATATTTTCACTCTGAAGATGGCCCCTTTTTGATTTTGACGCAACAACACATGAATATATCTGCTCAAGTGAACAAATAAAACCTCGATACCGGCAAAATACAGACAATTTTTATTATTATTAGGCATGATTTTCAGCTCGTCATTTCCCATTGATGTGCCTCTTATTAACTTTTGCCATGTATTTCCAACAAAAAAAGGAGGAAAACCAACTCATGCAAAATAAATAAACGAATCTCACTTCTTGTAACTTTACATTGATCTGCATATAACCGAAATAAAGCTTTCACCTAATATGATCAGCCAAACCACGGTCATTAAAAAAATAGATGCAACATCAAATCAGCAACTCGTCAAAGAAAATGCATAATTGTTTAGAAGAATATGTTGGAAAGTGGGTACTCAGAGGATGAAATTTAGAGAACAGAAAAGAATGTTGTGTCACTAAGCTTCAAAGCCTTTTGATTCTTTTTAGAAAATATATCGACCATTCCCAAATAATTGGCGAGTGCAATTAGTCAATGAATAATGCTTTTAGGATATGATGAAGCCCTAACAACGTTGTTGGATTCAAGAGTCGTACTCCCTTGATCCAACCAAAAACACACGGTGTTTAGAGTCTGATGATGTTTATATAGAAAACATAGATTTTTGATGTGTTGAAATGGGAGAAGGCCTTCGCTATTTAAAGAGGAATTCATGTATTTCGGAGATGTCTTTATATCTTCAATAGACTCTTTCAACAGGTATCCATTAATCGTATCTCTTGAAACAAACCCTATGGGAATCTACACATCGATAAAACTTTCTGGTAACCGATACAGGTCGAATACATCCGGGAGTTACCACCCCTACCCCCGGATAGCGGCAAACATTTATGAAAATATTCAACAGAATAGAGCATTTCGAATGTAGATACAACCTATTAGTTTTTAACATCGACAAGATCTACAAGAAAGAAACTGCAAATGTTATTGACAGATCTATAGAGGTTATTGTTCTATATAAAGAAACAACAAGAGTAAAAATAAAAAATACACCTAACCTAGAAGTTGTAAAACAAAGACAGTAAATAAAGATAAAGACGAGTTACAAATAACACATTTTTTACACGGGATAAATAAGAAAACAGACTTATACTGCTAACACTCCCCCTCAATCTGATGGAGGGTGAAAACAATACATTATTTGACAAGCCAAGTTGTAAAAGGTAGTAGAAGCAAGTCCTTCGGTGGAGAGGTCAGCTAGCTGTCGAGAAGAAGGTATGACTGAACTACAACAATTCCATCATCCATCAAATCCGAAAAAAAGTGATAATCAACTTCAATGTCTTTTTTCATAGCATGGAAAGATGGATTTGCAGCTAGAAACTAAGCAACCATGTTTTCGCAGCAGATTAAAAGAGGTTTAGCAGGAGTAGTGCGTAATTCTTCTCGCAGATTAAACCTGAAAATTAAACCGCATCACTTTTGCAGCTAAGACACTGAAATTTTTGTACTCAGCCTCTGGGGAACTTCTCGAGACGGTTTTTGCTTTATATAGGACCACGAGGCTAGAGAATTTCCTAAGTCTCAGGGAATCCATCCCAATTAGAGTCGGAATAACTAGTAATGGAACTAAGATTTCCAACTTAAATAGTATTGCCAGAGCCAATTGTGCCTTTGAGATACCTGGGCACTCTTTTTATAATAAGCATGTGCGTAATTGTTGGAGAGTACATGATTTGAGAGATATAGTAGACTGCAAAGGTGATGTTAGGTCTTGTGAGAGTAAGATATTGAAAACCTCCAACTAAACTTCTGAATTCCAGATGATTTGTGAGAATATCACGATCATGTAAAGTCCCCTTTTCAGTAGATGCAGGAGTATCACAAGGTTTACAGTTGTTGGTACATGAAAATAATTTCCCCTTAATAGGACTACGAGTCCCTAGAGGAATGGTAAGCCCATGAGTTAACATGGGGACTTCGGGACTAGGGCCGAAGGACGAAATAGTATATCCATGGAGTAGGAAGGATAAGGAATGAATTAATAGAGATGTGGAAGGTTTTATTGAGAGGAGTGGCAATAATGGTAAATAAGGAGGTACCTATGACATGTGGCATAATGTCATAAGAAGAAGGATTTTGGCAAAAGCCTACAAAAGGAAGGACATAGTACAATAGAAAGCAAGTTCTCTCTCATACTATTCTAAGAAAAGTTGTTGTAATGTAAGAAATGTCCATTCACATACAGATTTCCAGATAAATTTATGGTGTCACTGGTTTTTGAATTCTGAGAGATTTAGTATAAGGATTTAACTAAGAACTCCCCATTTGTTGTTAGAGTCCATCTTTTATTTTATCTTGTTTCAGCACCCATTATTCATTTGTTTTGTAAAGCTTAATGTTCATGATTTGGTCGACCACTTCCATAATAAACAAACTTTCCAAAGCATCCCTGTTACAATTCATAGTGCTTGAGTTTATCAACTCAGACACAAGTGTGTTTTGTTTCACTGTGAGAAATTGTCTGGTGAGACATCTCCCCTTCCTGGCACCCAATTGTCATCCCATATCTTTATTGACATACCTTCCCAACCTCATGTATCATATATTGTTTAATGTGATGAATTCCTTGTTGAATACATTTCCAAACCCAATATTTTTATCTTTTTTCTTGGACGGCAAGGCACCGTAATTTTTGAAATATTTTCCTTTTAAAATCTTTCCCAAGGTCGTTCGCATTACTAACTAATCTCCAAGCAATTTTTTTGACCATTTCTTGGTTCGTTTTGTTAGCTTCCTTGAAACCTAGCCCTCCTCTATCTATAGGTATGCACGAAATATCGTATGCTTTTATGTATATACCTTTATAATTATAATTTTTACCCCCATCAGAAATCACGTTGTAAAGCATTAATTTTATTAGTTATTATTTTGATAACACAAAGAAACCCATATTGGAGAAGGGCATGTTTGATAAAACAGATTAATCATAACCATTGTACTAGGTTGCGATACAACTTTGCCGGCCTAATTGGTAACTCTTTTGTTCCATTTTTTCAATGACATTATCAAAGGATTATAGCTTACACTGGTTTAAAAACAGCACCTAATGTCTTTAAGATCTCTTTTTCTCAGAATCTTGTATATAACGCCTTTATGTTTGTTGTGGACTTTTTTACAAAAAAAAAAAAGAAAAGACAGATGTTTGGCCTGAAGTCGAGCTTAAAATATTTAATTATTACATTTAACAAATTCTAACAACTACTTAAATTATTTTCCTTAAACAATAAATTAAACAGTCACCGGCAAAGAACATGTATTAGATTGGGGGAGCAGTTTTCGTCAATTTGATACCTTGATAAAAAAAAATCTTCTTAGTGAATTAGGAGCCAGAAAAGAGCTTTCATACACGGTATGAACAAGAGGGACAATAGATCCCCTGCCTAATGCCCCTTGAAGGATTAAATTCTTCGCAAGTTTCGCATATAAAAAGGCAACTATAGAGGATGCAGAAATGCATTGATAAAGTATCAATTGGCACCAATCTATGCTCACTAAAGCTAAAGGATTTTGAATTTTTTATCAAAAAAATCTAGCTTACCCTGTTGAAAGTTTTCGACATTTCAATTTTATTTTGTTTTTTTTGATCGGTCAAATAGAAATTTCATTTAAAAAAGGCACTTAAGGGGAGTACCTTAACCCAATGATTATAATCAAACAAAAAAGGGGAACCGAAAGGGGATTCAGCTACCCAAGAAAACAAACACAAAAATTACTGAGACCGGTATAATGAATCCCATAAAGAGATCACCATATATTCCGTAAGCCCTAATATTCTTGTATTCGATTCAGCCCAAAAGAATGCTTGTAAGTTGATATCTCTTATGAGGCTTGCCAAAGTTTTGTTTTTGTTATTCCATTTCGCTCTTTCCATATACACCACCATATAGCTACCGGTATGTTATTCCATATTCGACTAAGTCTTTCATCTCCTCAATTAAACTTCCAAGTCTTCATAGATGTAATGACATTAGGGTCGTATGACCATCCAAAGTGGCACCCTTCAACAAAGTAATCCCAAATTCTCCGGATTCTCCAACAACCATAAAACAAGTGTGAACTCGATTCATCATCTTCCTCACAAAAAACGACATACACTAGAGACATCCATACCTCTTCTCAAAAGTGTATCCGCCGTCATTACCCGATCACGAGAGAGAAGCCAAAGAAAGAAATTCATTTTGTGAGGGTACTCATTACTCCAAACAACATTGATTGGATAATCCGGCTCACCTTGATCGTCGTTGTCTTTAATTCCATCCTTAACTGTATACTTACCATGATCACTACCAACCCAAATTCGGGTATCCATAATCCCTTCTTGGATAGTGATAGAAGAAACAAGATTTGATATGGATAACCCTTCATTTGTAATAGTTTGAGAGTATCTTTGCCTAGACATAAACGCCCACCGTACACCATCTTCCCTAACTTCATACATACTAGCCACCACGACCTCCTTGGTCCTTGAAGCTTCATAAGCCAAAGGAAACATATCACATAACCATCCTGCACCAAGCCAAGAGTCTTCCCAAAATCTAGTTTTCTTACCCGCTCAAATCTTGAATCTAATACTTTTATTGAAATCTTCAAGCTCTTTATAAATTTTGAACCACAAGCTACCACCTTTCGATCATTTGGGTTGGAGAGTTTCCCAACCGGTAATTGTTTCGCCAAATTTTTCGACTATGATCTTCCTCCATAAAGCATCTTTCTCCACGCCAAAGCGCCACCACCATTTTTTTAGCAAAGCAGAGTTCACTTGCTTATCTCTTATTATACCACCACATTTTTATTTTGGTTTTGAAGACAATTCCCAACCAATATGGTGAATTCTTTTCTTATTGTCATCATCCCATAAGAAATTTCTCACAATTCGATCAATTTTCTTAGTTATGGATCAAAGAGAAAGAAAAATAGAGAGATAATAAATGGGGAGACTAGCTAAAACACTTTTGATGAGAGTTAACTTACCTCCTGTTGCTATAGGTTTTCCATTCCAAGAAGTAACTTTTTTCCCACAAATTTCAAGTGTTTTTCCCCATTTTTGAGTGCCTCCTACCTTGTCTCCCTAAGGTAAGCCAAGATATATGCTAGGAAAACTCGCATATTTACATCCTAGCATGTTAGCATAATTTTCAACATCCTCCTCGACCGCGACTCCAAATAAGCTACTTTCAAAGAAATTTATCTTCAAACCCGAAGTTAACTCGAAACAAAGAAGAAGGTAGCGAAGGTTATCAACTTGTTCTCTCTTAGAATCAAGAAAAATGATAGTGTCATCGGCAAATTTCAAGTGATTTATTTTTGTTCCCCCCTCCTTGACGGAAAAACCCGAGATTTGATCATGTTCTTGTGATTTACTCAACATACAACTTAAGACTTCATAAACAATATTAAAAAGAAAAGGAGAAAGAGGGTCTCCTTGACGAAGTCCCTTTTCACTACCGAAATAACCGAAAGACGATCCATTAACAAGAACCGAGAACTTTGAGAATGTTAAACAATTTCTAATCCAACCCTCCAAACACCACCAAACCCCATTTTGCACAAAAATTCATTTAAAAAATTCCAATTCACTTTATCAAACGCCTTTTCAAAATCAAGCTTGCAAACCAACCCCGATAATTTTTGACGAAGTCTAGAATCCACACATTCATTTGCTATCAAAATTCCATCAAGAATTTGTCTTCCTTTAATAAAACTAGATTGAGTTGTTGAGATTAGAGTAGGAATGTATACCTTTAAACGCTCACTTTTGAAATGATTTTGTACACATTGCCAATAAGACTAATAGGCCGAAAATCTTTTACTTCTTCTACACCCGTCTTCTTAGGGATAAGCGCAATAAAATTATTTTTCAATGATGAATGAAGAATATTTTGGTCGTGAAATTCTTCGAAAACCTTCATCAAATCTTCTTTTAGAAAATCCCAACAAACAAGAAAGAACTTCATAGGAAATCCATCCGGACCCGGAGCACGATCAATTCATAAATCTTTAATTGTATTCTTAATTTCTTCTTCACAAAAAGTCTCTCCAACCATATGATTGCATTCTCATCAATACTCTTTAGACATATATTTTTGATTCTTGGACGCTTGTTTGAAATTTCTTTAAATGCTAACTCAAAATGATTTGCGATACCCAACTTGATTTCTTCTTTGTTTTCGGTTTATCGACCATTGATATGAAGGTTATTGATGTTGTTAAAAGCTCTATGACCCCTAACTACTCGATGAAAATGTTTGGTGTTTCTATCTTCATCTCGAAAGTATCTAATTCTTGACTTTTCCGCATCATTATGCTTTGACGACGATGAGCCACATCAAACTCCATTTTAGCCGTCACAAGCATGGCTTCTTCACCTTCAGTAAGACCCCTTTCATCATCTAGTTCATCTAACTCTCTCATCTTGGTAAGTGCCAAGTCTTTGTTTTCGGTCTATCGACCATTAATACGAAGGTTATTGATGTTGTTAAAAGCTTTATGACCCCTCACTACTCGATGAAAATGTTTGGTGTTTCTATCTCCATCTCGAAAGTATCTAATTCTTGACTTTTTCCGCATCATTATGCTTTGACGACGATGAGCCACATCAAACTCCATTTTAGCCGTCACAAGCATGTCTTCTTCACCTTCGGTAAGACCCCTTTCATCATCTAGTTCATCTAACTCTCTCATCTTGGTAAGTGCCAAGTCAATTTCCCTATCAATGTTCCAAAAGACGTCTCGATTCCACACCTTCAATTTCTCCCTCAAAGCATGTAACTTCTTTGAAAAACATTCACCCGTCGTGCCTACAACAGAAAAAGATTCCCACCATTCTTTCATTAAAGAAATTATGTTAGTTCCTTCTAGTCAAGCTGATTGAAATCGAAAAGGGAAAGCACCCCAATCCGAGTCCTTTGAGCATAACTCAATGGGAAAATGATCTGAAAAAGGTCTTGCAAGTCGCTTGAAGTTGATATTTGGAAAATGATCTTCCCAATCCGACGAGAAAAGAAAACTGTCAATTTTTCTCTTCTTATTAGGTGGCCTACGCCAATTATACTTCCTTAAAACAAGAGCAATCAAGATCCTTCCTTTTCTCCCGCCAAGAGCTCATCTTTAAAAGCATTAGCATGATCTAAAATTGTGTTTGTAACAAAATCTTTTTCTTGTTCGGTGAATACGATACCCGAAGGGTGATCGTAGTTTTTAAGTTTGCCATAGAGGGTATTAAATTTATCCGACATACCTTTAGCCACCTTTGAATAATCACCGGATGCATTAAGATTACTTCTCGCACTACCACTTGTACGTGATGCCGCATCATCAGTATCTTCATTTGAAGAGTTAATTTGCTTGCCAAACTCACTTCTTGACAGGGAGTTTGCAGCCTCCAAAGAAACTTCATTGTCAGAAACATTTTGGCTGTTATTGTTACTTTTCTTCGTAGAGTGCACAATTTCATGAACAACAATGATATTGTTTGAGATTTTTCGTGAAGACAAAAAGGCAGATTAAATAGGTGAAATGAACTTTTCTAACATTTTCATGAATCTCTTAGCCAAAAGTTTAGTATTACATAAACTTATCGGTCTACACTCAATCGGAGATTTATGTGTTTCGGTTTTAGGAATTAGGAATAGGAAAATTTTGTTTCCTTATCCAAGATTTATTTTGGAAAGAAAATTTTAAACTACTGCCGCCACTTGATCAACACAGTGTAGTTAAACTCATTTTGCTCAAAGCCCCTGGCCACCATCGACTCAAACAGTTTAATGTTTATCTTGTCCATCAATTGAAATAGCTCCAAGCATCTTCCGCCATCTTATCTTTACAATGTGAATATATTATGATAGTAAAAGTTATCACATTGGGTGAAATCCCTCAATCTTTCATTTCATCAAAATGTCTTCTTGCTTCACCATGTAGGCAGTGTCCATGAATCATACAATACAATAATATGTCTTTGCATTTCCTCTAGTAACTATCTCGTCAAAGAGTATCTTTGCCTCATTCAACCGGCCTGAATTTCGAAGTCCACTTATGAATAAAAGAAGTATAAACAACTACATCCGGTACAACATTCAAATCTCTATATATCTCATTGAACAGAACCTGAGCTCCATCAATTAATTAAACCTCCTCTTCGGAGTGTATTTATGATCGCCGTTGGGGGATCAAACATGGCCGAGAGGTAAATGGTCGCCTGTAAGGGCAAACCCTCATAGTTGACTATTCGACCATCCAAAAATGTACAAATATAGGATTTGTGCACTCCATTAACTTATGTTTTTACCAAGAGCAATCTTAGCTTTTATAAATACAAAGATAAGGATTTACAACGGCAGAGAAGTACGAATATGCGGTTTTAGCTATCGGACAGTGATGATAGAGTTTGTGAACCATTTTGGACCAGAACACTAGCCTCTATATGAAACATGCCATAATTAACAAGGGTTCATACACACACAAAGAAAAAAAGAAAAAGAAGAAAGTAAACTAGAGATCATTTAACTCACTTAGGGAGAGAGAGTGTTTAATAACAAAAAAAATAACGGAGTCACATAGTGAAAGATGCCATCATGATCAACGAGTAGACGCATCTGAATATCATGTTGACCATGTAGGCAGTGGCCATGAATGATACAACTATATGTGGTTACATTTCCTTTACTAATTAACCATCTCGTCCAGGAGTCTCTTTGCCGCATTCAAGCAGCCTGAATTGCAAAATATAAGTGTAAACAACTACATCCGAATCATACAACATTCAAATATCTATGTATTTCATTGACGAGAACCAGAGCTTCATCAATTAACAGAACAGCACAACCTACTCTGACCTTGGAACTAGGTTTACAGTTTACTTGAGTTTTGGGTTCGAAAAAAGTCAAAACTAGGAACCGACTATTAATTCTGGTCAAATTTCCGTATTTGTGTTTCCGTATTCTGTCCAAAATATCAAAATTTGGAATTACGCTATGTACCGCCTGGAAACATTACCCAGATAGACTCGAACACTGTTTCCTAGTAGCTCTATAAGTTTTTTTTCCCTTATATATACATGGGCGCATGCATATAGCTCTTGTATCCCAGTTTTCATTGTTTCTTGATCCGCTTCTTGAAATAAAGAGTTTCATCAGTTTTTTCCTTTTCTTTCATGTTTCATCAGATAAGTAAATTCATTGAAGCCGTTTCAGGTAAAGAGAAGAAGAAAAATTGAAGTTCGTATTAAGTTTTTCTTCGACGATTTGGTATAAGCATGGAGTATTGTAGTTATACTCTGATTGATAAAGTTGGCGAAGGAACCTTCGGATACGTATGGAAAGCTATAGATAATCTAAGTGCTGATGGTTCTGAAATTGTAGCAATAAAGGAGATGAAGAAATTATATTCGTCCTTGGAAGAATGCCTTGAACTTCCAGAAGTCAAGGCATTGGTTAAACTCTATGGGGATCCGAATATCGTCGGACTCAGAAAACTCATCTTTGACAATCAGGTGTTATATTTGGTCTTTGATTACGAAGAATTTACTCTGTATCGCCTTATGCATGATAAGATCAATCTTTGTACGGATGCTGAGTTACTAAACGGGTTATTGGAGAACAGGATAGGCCTTTTTTCGGAGTCTCAGATACGACGCTGGTCTCGTCAAATCTTGCTAGCTCTTGCACAGATGCATCGTCCTGGTGGATATATGCATCGAGATATAAAACCAGATAACTTGCTGGTCGCTAGAGATGGAGATTCAATAAAGATCGCGGATTTTGGTCAAGCTAGGGAAATTGATTCTAAATCACCGTGTTCAGATTATGTTACTACACGGATGTACCGCGCACCTGAAGTGCTGTTAAACTCGGTTTCGTATACCTCTGCTGTTGATATGTGGGCAGTTGGGGCTATAATGGCCGAACTGTATTCGTTTCGTCCTCTTTTTCCTGGTAAGAATCGAGCAGATCAGCTGTATAAGATTTGCAGTGTAATCGGAAGTCCAACTTATGAGTCGTGGGCAGAAGGAATACAACTTGCCAATTGGTGTGGTTACAAGTTTCCTCAAGTACATCCATATGGTATTTCTACAATGATACCATCTGCTAGTCATGAGGCTATAGATCTGATTAAATCCCTTTGTTCTTGGGATCCAAAAAACAGACCAACAGCTATGGAGGCTCTGAAGCATCCTTACTTTGCGCCCGATATGCGTGAATTGCCAGAAGCGACAACAAATGCAAAATTGGAGCAGAGAATATATCCTAATCAGACTTGCTTTGGTGAAAAACTTCTTGGACCTTTCTCCCCTGTTAGAGATATTACAATTGAAGATATGTTAAAGAGGGTTTGGGCAGAGGATACAAGTGCAAAGTTCGCGCAGAGAATATATCCTAATCAGACTTGCTTTGGTGTAGAACTTTTTGGCCCTTTCTCCCCTGTAGGAAACATGACAAGCCAAGATCTGTTTGAGAGTGTTTGGGGTTGCAGTTTAGATGCCTCTTTCAGAGAGATAACTCATCAGGGGAAGCAGACAGCAGCAGCAGCAGCGCATGCTTTCTAAAGTTGGGGATCGGCAAAGATGATGCAACAAAAGTTTATGAAGATTCTTTGATTTGTTTAATAATTAACTTCCCCTTATTTTCTTCGGAAAGTGGGTCATTTGTCCAAATATATTTAAAACATGGTTTAAATGGACGAGTAAAAATTTGTATGGGTGAAATGGACACCAAAAAAATAGTAAGGATGAATCCAGTTTCATCCTGACTTAAACTTAAAAAATAGCAAGGATGAAACTGGATGCGTCCTAATGTAAATTAAAAATAAGAAAAAGTATTTGAAAATGGATAGGATGAAACTGTTTATATCCTGACTATTTTTAAATTTTTGTCCATTTAAACAATATTAAAATCTAAATGTCCTTTTCACCCAAGAATTGTTGATTTTGGTCTTTTTAACCAATTTTGTGTATATTTTTGTCTTCGTTTTTCTTTTAAAGCTTTCATGCATGGCTTATGTTCATGCTTTTTTAACTTAGAGTGAGCAAGAATTTGAAAAAAAGTGTACGAAACTTAATGCTGATATTTTGATACTCTTTCTTCGACTCTCGATTGTGCTTTTAAGTAAAACTAAAAGATACTGAAATAAAATAAAATAATAACAATAAAAAAAACTAAGTTTCTAACAAGAAAGATTGTTCCCTGGTTCCACACTAAGTTGAGTACAATAGGTATGAGTCGTATGACCCTAGATTGAACCACTTCCGAGTTTCCACCATTGCACTCCATACAGTGATTGCACGGATAGTTGGACTAAACCCTTGGTTAGAAGCGATAAGCGGGTGAGTATTATGGGTGAGTATTATTCATACAAAACCAAATTGTTGTCTTAACTGAGATTACAAGCATCATTAATTACTGTGTCTGGATCATTTATACCATCATGATATTAGTTACTGTTTCCATGACCATAGTATCCCTTGCCAGAAGCTCGTGGAAATTGTTTCTTTCCCTAGTCACAGTGGTCATTATTTCATTTATTTGAGAGAAAAAGTGAGTGTTCCGGCAATGTGTAAGGCCCAGTGCTAAGCTTCAATATGAACGATGGAGTCATGGGAGTTGGGATTTCCAACAGCATTTTAAATTTGAGTGGTCGTTTATGTAGTTGATTCGCTAATAGATTGAAATAAAAGGAAGATAGAATTGTATCCTGGAAAACGAAAAGTAAAAACTCAGTTTCTAACAAAAAAAAAAAGATTGTTCCCTGATTCCGCACTAAGTTGAGTACAGTAGATATGACCTGAAAATTGAAAATATAAAGAATTATGACAAAAGAGAGCCTGGAAATATAAAGGAGGTAACAACTAGAGATTCTCCTTAGCCCAACGTTTAATATTTTCACTCTGAAGATGGATCCTTTTTGATTTTGACGCAACAACACATGAATATATCTGCTCAAGTGAACAAATAAAACCTCGATACCGACAAAATACATACAATTTTTATTATTATTAGGCATGATTTTCAGCTCGTCATTTCCCATTGATGTGCCTCTTCTTAACTTTTGCCATTTATTTCCAACAAAAAAAAGGAGGAAAACAAACTCATGCAAAATAAATAAATGAATCTCAGTTCTGATAACTTCACATTGATCTGCATATAACCCAAATAAAGCTTTCACCTAATATGATCAGCCAAACCGCGGTCATTAAAAAAATAGATGCAACATCAAATCAACAGCTCGTCAAAGAAAATGCATAATTGTTTAGAAGAATATGTTGGAAAGTGGGTACTCAGAGGATGAAATTCAGAGAACAGAAAAGAATGTTGTGTCACTAAGCTTCAAAGCCTTTTGATTCTTTTTAGAAAATATTTCGACCATTCCCAAATAATTGGCGAGTGCAATTAGTCAATGAATAATGCTTTTAGGATATGATGAAGCCCTAACAACGTTGTTGGATTCAAGAGTTGTACTCCCTTGATCCAATCAAAAACACACGGTATTTAGAGTCTGATGATGCTTATATAGAAAACATAGATTTTTGATGTGTTGAAATGGGAGAAGGCCTTCGCTATTTAAAGATGAATTCATGTCTTTCGGAGATGTCTTTCTATCTTCAATAGACGCTTTCAACAGGTATCCATTAATGGTATCTCTTGAAACAAACCCTATTGGAAGCTACACATCGATAAAACGTTTTGGTAACCGATACAGGTCGAATACATCCTGGAGTTACCACCCCCTACCCCCGGATAGCGGCAAACATTTATGAAAATATTCAACAGAATAGAGCATTTCGAATGTAGATACGACCTATTAGTTTTTAACATCGACAAGATCTACAAGCAAGAAACTGCAAATGTTATTGACAGATCTATAGAGGTTATTGTTCTATATAAAGAAACAACAAGAGTAAAAATAAAAAATACCCCTAACCTAGAAGTTGTAAAACAAAGAAAGTAAATAAAGATAAAGACGAGTTACAAATAGCACATTTTTTACACGGAATAAATAAGAAAACAGACTTATACTGCTAACACTCCCCCTCAATCTGATGGAGGGTGAAAACAATGCATCATTTGATAAACCAAGTTGTAAAAGGTAGTAGAAGCAAGTCCTTCGGTGGATAGGTCAGCTAGCTGTCGAGAAGAAGGTATGACTGAACTACAACAATTCCATCATCCATCAAATCCGAAAAAAAGTGATAATCAACTTCAATGTCTTTTTTCATAGTTTGAGAATATCTTTTCCTAGACATAAACGCTCACCGTACACCATCTTCCCTAACTTCATACATACTAGCCACCACGACCTCCTTGGTCCTTGAAGCTTCATAATCCAAAGGAAACATATCACATAACCATCCTGCACCAAGCCAAGAGTCATCCCAAAATCTAGTTTTCTTACCCGCTCCAATCTTGAATCTAATACTTTTATTGAAATCTTCAAGCTATGATCTTCCTCCATAAAGCATCTTTCTCCACGCCAAAGCGCCACCACCATTTTTTTAGCAAAGCCGAGTTCACTTGCTTAGCTCTTCTTATACCACCACCTTTTTCTTTTGGTTTTGAAGACAATTCCCAACCAATATTGTGAATTCTTTTCTTATTGTCATAATCCATAAGAAATTTCTCACAATTCTATCAATTTTCTTAGTTATGGATCAAGGAGCAAGAAAAATAGAGAGATAATAAATGGGTAGACTAGCTAAAACACTTTTGATGAGAGTTAACTTACCTCCTGTTGCTATTGGTTTTCCATTCCAAGAAATAACTCTTTTCCCACAAATTTCAAGTGTTTTTCCCCATTTTTGAGTGCCTCCTACCTTGTTTCCCTAAGGTAAGCCAAGATATATGCTAGGCAAACTCGCATATTTTCATCCTAGCATGTTAGCATAATTTTCAACATCCTCCTCGACCGTGACTCCAAATAAGCTAGTTTCAAAGAAATTTATCTTCAAACCCGAAGTTAACTCGAAACAAAGAAGAAGGTAGCGAAGGTTATCAACTTGTTCTCTCTTAGAATCAAGAAAAATGATAGTGTCATCGGCAAATTTCAAGTGATTTATTTTTGTTCCCCCCTCCTTGAAAGAAAAACCCGAGATTTGATCATGTTCTTGTGCTTTACTCAACATACAACTTAAGACTTCACAAACAATATTAAAAAGAAAAGGAGAAAGAGGGTCTCCTTGACGAAGTCCCTTTTCACTACCGAAATAACCGAAAGACGATCCATTAACAAGAACCGAGAACTTCGAGAATGTTAAACAATTTCTAATCCAAGCCCTCCAAACACCACCAAACCCCATTTTGCACAAAACTTCATTTAAAAAATTCCAATTCACTTTATCAAACGCCTTTTCAAAATCAAGCTTGCAAACCAACCCTGATAATTTTTGACGAAGTCTAGAATCCACACATTCATTTGCTATCAAAATTCCATCAAGAATTTGTCTTCCTTTAATAAAACTAGATTGAGTTGTTGAGATTAGAGTAGGAAGGTATACCTTTAAACGCTACACCAAAACTTTTGAAATGATTTTGTACACATTCCCAATAAGACTAATAGACCGAAAATCTTTTACTTCTTCTACACCCGTCTTCTTAGGGATAAACGCAAAAAAAATATTTTTCAATGACGAATGAAGAATATTTTGTTTATTGAAATTCTTCGAAAACCTTCATCAAATCTTCTTTTAGAAAATCCCAACAAACAAGAAAGAACTTCATAGGAAATCCATCCGGACCCGGAGCACGATCAATTCATAAATCTTTAATTGCATTCTTAATTTCTTCTTACAAAAAGATCTCTCCAACCATATGCTTGCATTCTCATCAATACTCTTTAAACACATATTTTTGATTCTTGGACGCTTGTTTGAAATTTCTTTAAATGCTAACAGAAAATGATTTGCGATACGAAACTTGATTTCTTCTTTGTTTCCGGTCTATCGACCATTTATATGAAGATTATTGATGTTGTTAAAACCTCTATGACCCCTCACTACTCGATTAAAATGTTTGGTGTTTCTATCTCCATCTTGAACTCCATTTTATCCGCATCATTATGCTTTGACGACGATGAGCCACATCAAACTCCATTTCATCCGTCACAAGCATGTCTTCTTCACCTTCGGTAAGACCCCTTTCATCATCTAGTTCATCTAACTCTCTCATCTTGGTAAGTGCCAAGTCTTTGTTTCCGGTCTATCGACCATTGATACGAAGGTTATGGATGTTGTTAAAAGCTTTATGACCCCTCACTACTCGATGAAAATGTTTTGTTTTTCTATCTCCATCTCGAAAGTATCTAATTCTTGAATTTTTCCGCATCATTATGCTTTGACGACGATGAGCCACATCAAAATCCATTTTAGCCGTCACAAGCATGTATTCTTCACCTTCGGTAAGACCCCTTTCATCATCTAGTTCATCTAACTCTCTCATCTTGGTAAGTGCCAAGTCAATTGCCCTATCGATGTTCCCAAAGACGTCTCGATTCCACACCTTCAATTTCTCCTTCAAAGCATGTAACTTCTTTGAAAAACATTCACCCGCCGTGCCTACAAAAGAAAAATATTCCCACCATTCTTTCATTAAAGAAATTATGTTAGTTCCTTCTAGCTAATCTAATTGAAATCGAAAAGTGCAAGCACCCCAATCCGAATCCTTTGAGCATAACTCAATGGGAAAATGATCCGAAAAAGGTCTTGCAAGTCGCTTGAAGTTGATATTTGGAAAATGATCTTCCCAATCCGACGAGAAAATAAAACGGTCAATTTTGCTCTTCTTATTAGGTGGCCTATTCCAAGTATACTTCGCACCGGAAAGAGGTAAGTCGACAAGATCCAACTCATTACATAGGTCATCAAAGAATTTCATTGAATTCGAAGCTCTACGACAACCCCTCCTCTCCACCATGTATCTTATATCGTTGAAGTCTCCACCGAAACACAAAGGCATTCCATTCCAATAACCATGCAAGGTAGCTAGCTCCATACGAAAAATTTTTTTTCGTTCACATTGCAAGGACCATAAACACCAATTAAGACCCAACGGAAGTTATCCTCCAAATTCGACAAGAGATACTTATAGTAAAAGTTCCTTCAAGAAAGTCATCAACCTCAATCAAATCTGAATTCCATATCAACAAAATTCCGCCCGATCTTCCATCAGAATTTAAAGCAATCCACTTGCACGGAGTCGCACCCCGACATTGAGGCACAATTTCATCGTTACAACCACTAAGCTTGGTCTCTTGAATCATAAGAATTGTAGGCTTCCACCGTTGCACAAGAGTTTTTTAACTTCGATCATTTATTAGGCTCGTTAAAACCATTAACATTCCAAGAAATTATGTTAAACATTTAAATTTATTGCAACCCCGTACAAACCAAACCTTAAAACAGGAGCAATCAAGATCCTTCCTTTTCTCCCGCCGAGAGCTCATCTTTAAAAGCATTAGCATGATCTAAGATTGTGTTTGTAACAAAATCTTTTTCTTGTTCGGTGAATACAATACCCGGAGGGTGACCGGAGTTTTTAAGTTTGCCATAGAGGGTATTAAATTTATCCGACATACCCCTTTGAATAATCACCGGATGCATTAATATTACTTCAAGCACTACCACTTGTACGTGATGACGCATCATCAGTATCTTCATTTGAAGAGTTAATTTTCTTGCCAAACTCACTTCTTGACAGGGATTTTGCAGCCTCCAAAAAAACTTCATGGTCAGAAACATTTTGGCTGGTATTGTTACATTTCTTCGTAGAGTGCACAATTTCATGAGCAACAATGATGTTGTTCGAGATTTGTCCTGAAGACAAAAAGGCAGATTAAATAGGTGAAATAGGTGAAATGAACTTTTCTAACATTTTCATGAATTTGTTAGCCAAAAGTTTAGTATTACATAAACTTATCGGTCTACACTTAATCAGAGATTTATGTGTTTCGGTTTTAGGAATTAGGAATAGGAAAATTTTGTTTCCTTATCCAAGACTTATTTTGGAAAGAAAATTTTAAACACAAAATTGGTTAAAAAGACCAAAATCAGCAATTCCTGGATGAAAAAGACATTTAGATTTTGATACTGTTTAAATGGACAAAAATGTAAAAATATCCAGGATGTAAACAGTTTCATCCTACACATTTTCAAATACTATTTTTATTTTTAATTTACATCAGGATGCATCCAGTTTCATCCTTGCTATTTTTTAAGTTTAAGTCAGGATGAATCCGGTTTCATCCTTGCTATTTTTTTGGTGTCCATTTCACCCATACTAATTTTTACTGTCCATTTGAACCATGTTTTAAAAATATTTGCACAAATAACCCATTTTTCGAATTTAAACTACTGCCGCCACTTGATCAACACAGTGTAGTTAAACTCATTTGGCTCAAAGACCCTGGCCACCATCGACTCAAACAGTTTAATGTTTATCTTGTCCATCAATTGAAATAGCTCCAAGCATCTTCCGCCATCCTATCTTTACAATGTGAATCTATTAAGATAGTAAAAGTTATCACATTGGGTGAAATCCCTCAATCTTTCATTTCATCAAAATGTCTTCTTGCTTCACCATGTAGGCAGTGTCCATGAATCATACAATACAATAATATGTCTTTGCATTTCCTCTAGTAACTATCTCGTCAAAGAGTATCTTTGCCTCATTCAACCGGCCTGAATTTCGAAGTCCACTTATGAATAAAAGAAGTATAAACAACTACATCCGGTACAACATTCAAATCTCTATATATCTCATTGAACAGAACCTGAGCTCCATCAATTAATTAAACCTCCTCTTCGGAGTGTATTTATGATCGCCGTTGGGGGCTCAAACATGGCCGAGAGGTAAATGGTCGCCTGTAAGGGCAAACCCTCATAGTTGACTATTCGACCATCCAAAGATGTGCAAATATAGGATTTGTGCACTCCATTAACTTTTGTTTTTACCAAGAGCAATCTTAGCTTTTATAAATACAAAGATAAGGATTTACAACGGCAGAGAAGTACGAATATGCGGTTTTAGCTATCGGACAGTGATGATAGAGTTTGTGAACCATTTTGGACCAGAACACTAGCCTCTATATGAAACATGCCATAATTAACAAGGGTTCATACACACACAAAGAAAAAAAGAAAAAGAAGAAAGTAAACTAGAGATCATTTAACTCACTTAGGGAGAGAGAGTGTTTAATAACAAAAAAAATAACGGAGTCACATAGTGAAAGATGCCATCATGATCAACGAGTAGACGCATCTGAATATCATGTTGACCATGTAGGCAGTGGCCATGAATGATACAACTATATGTGGTTACATTTCCTTTACTAATTAACCATCTCGTCCAGGAGTCTCTTTGCCGCATTCAAGCAGCCTGAATTGCAAAATATAAGTGTAAACAACTACATCCGAATCATACAACATTCAAATATCTATGTATTTCATTGACGAGAACCAGAGCTTCATCAATTAACAGAACAGCACAACCTACTCTGACCTTGGAACTAGGTTTACAGTTTACTTGAGTTTTGGGTTCGAAAAAAGTCAAAACTAGGAACCGACTATTAATTCTGGTCAAATTTCCGTATTTGTGTTTCCGTATTCTCTCCAAAATATCAAAATTTGGAATTACGCTATGTACCGCCTGGAAACATTACCCAGATAGACTCGAACACTGTTTCCTAGTAGCTCTATAAGTTTTTTTTTCCCTTATATATACATGGGCGCATGCATATAGCTCTTGTATCCCAGTTTTCATTGTTTCTTGATCCGCTTCTTGAAATAAAGAGTTTCATCAGTTTTTTCCTTTTCTTTCATGTTTCATCAGATAAGTAAATTCATTGAAGCCGTTTCAGGTAAAGAGAAGAAGAAAAATTGAAGTTCGTATTAAGTTTTTCTTCGACGATTTGGTATAAGCATGGAGTATTGTAGTTATACTCTGATTGATAAAGTTGGCGAAGGAACCTTCGGATACGTATGGAAAGCTATAGATAATCTAAGTGCTGATGGTTCTGAAATTGTAGCAATAAAGGAGATGAAGAAATTATATTCGTCCTTGGAAGAATGCCTTGAACTTCCAGAAGTCAGGGCATTGGTTAAACTCTATGGGGATCCGAATATCGTCGGACTCAGAAAACTCATCTTTGACAATCAGGTGTTATATTTGGTCTTTGATTACGAAGAATCTACTCTGTATCGCCTTATGCATGATAAGATCAATCTTTGTACGGATGCTGAGTTACTAAACGGGTTATTGGAGAACAGGATAGGCCTTTTTTCGGAGTCTCGGATACGACGCTGGTCTCGTCAAATCTTGCTAGCTCTTGCACAGATGCATCGTCCTGGTGGATATATGCATCGAGATCTAAAACCAGATAACTTGCTGGTCGCTAGAGATGGAGATTCAATAAAGATCGCGGATTTTGGTCAAGCTAGGGAAATTGATTCTAAATCACCGTGTTCAGATTATGTTACTACACGGATGTACCGCGCACCTGAAGTGTTGTTAAACTCGGTTTCGTATACCTCTGCTGTTGATATGTGGGCAGTTGGGGCTATAATGGCCGAACTGTATTCGTTTCGTCCTCTTTTTCCAGGTAAGAATCGAGCAGATCAGCTGTATAAGATTTGCAGTGTAATCGGAAGTCCAACTTATGAGTCGTGGGCAGAAGGAATACAACTTGCCAATTGGTGTGGTTACAAGTTTCCTCAAGTACATCCATATGGTATTTCTACAATGATACCATCTGCTAGTCATGAGGCTATAGATCTGATTAAATCCCTTTGTTCCTGGGATCCAAAAAACAGACCAACAGCTATGGAGGCTCTGAAGCATCCTTACTTTGCGCCCGATATGCGTGAATTGCCAGAAGCGACAACAAGTGAAAAATTGGAGCAGAGAATATATCCTAATCAGACTTGCTTTGGTGAAAAACTTCTTGGCCCTTTCTCCCCTGTTAGAGATATTACAATTGAAGATATGTTAAAGAGGGTTTGGGCAGAGGATACAAGTGCAAAGTTCGCGCAGAGAATATATCCTAATCAGACTTGCTTTGGTGTAGAACTTTTTGGCCCTTTCTCCCCTGTAGGAAACATGACAAGCCAAGATCTGTTTCAGAGTGTTTGGGGTTGCAGTTTAGATGCCTCTTTCAGAGAGATAACTCATCAGGAGAAGCAGACAGCAGCAGCGCATGCTTTCTAAAGTTGGGGATCGGCAAAGATGATGCAACAAAAGTTTATGAAGATTCTTTGATTTGTTTAATAATTAACTTCCCCTTATTTTCTTCGGAAAATGGGTCATTTGTCCAAATATATTTAAAAAATGATTCATATGGACGAGTAAAAATTTGTATGGGTGAAATGGACACCAAAAAATAGTAAAGATGAAACTGGATTCATCATGACTTAAACTTAAAAAAATAGCAAGGATGAAACTGGATTCATCCTGACTTAAACTTAAAAAATAGCAAGGATGAAACTGGATGCATCCTAGTATAAATTAAAAATAAGAAAATATTTGAAAATGGGTAGGATGAAAATGTTTACATCCTGACTATTTTTAAATTTTTGTCCATTTAAACAATATTAAAATCTAAATGTCCTTTTCACCCAAGAATTGTTGATTTTGGTCTTTTTAATCAATTTTGTGTATTTTTTTGTCTTCATTTTTCTTTTAAAGCTTTCATGCATGGCTTATGTTGATGTTTTTTTAATTTAGAGTGAGCAAGAATTTGAAAAAAAGTGTACGAAACTTAATGCTGATATTTTGATCTGTTTCTTCGACTCTCGATTGTGCTTTTAAGTAAAACTAAAAGACACTGAAATAAAATAAAATAATAATAATAAAGAAAACTATGTTTCTAACAAGAAAGATTGTTCCCTGGTTCCACACTAAGTTGAGTACAATAGGTATGAGTCGTATGACCCTAGATTGAACCACTTCCGAGTTTCCACCATTGCACTCCATACAGTGATTGCACGGATAGTTGGACTAAACCCTTGGTTAGAAGCGATAATTGGGTGAGTATTATGGGTGGGTATTATTCATACAAAACCAAATTGTTGTCTTAACTGAGATTACAAGCATCATAAGTTACTGTGTCTGGATCATTTATACCATCATGATATTAGTTACTGTTTCCATGACCATAGTATCCCTTGCCAGAAGCTCGTGGAAATTGTTTCTTTCCCTAGTCACAGTGGTCATTATTTCATTTATTTGAGAGAAAAAGTGAGTGTTCCGGCAATGTGTAAGGCCCAGTGCTAAGCTTCAATATGAACGATGGAGTCATGGGAGTTGGGATTTCCAACAGCATTTTAAATTT